>NC_137618.1:25052003-25077338 GCF_963280865.1 Gymnoscopelus braueri | reverse complement strand
ATATCTCGAGAACCGTTTGACCGGCCAACGTCAAATTCGGCACACGACCCGAGGGAGTGCAGAGCCCGGCGTCGAGTCAGTCGGATAACATCAGGGATCTCCATATAATGGGCATAAAAGGGACAAGGACAGACAGATACAGAGATCTCCATATATGGGCACAAAAGGGGCACAGACAGACAGACGGTCACAACGGGTACTCGAACAGCGAGTATAACGGGTATTGCATAACAAGGTGGGCCATGCATTCCGTATTTGCATCGTTCCCAAAGAGTCGGCCGGTACGCAACGGGCACCTGCCCAGTACATATATACAAACACACACAGGCAGTAGTAGTAGCCTCGGCAATAGGCATTAAAAAACCCCGCCAAAAGGTCAGTGAAGCATGTTCCCTCATCGTTTTGGAAACAGGAAGAGAAAACGCCTTCAGGGAGGGAGCACATGGTTTTGTTTGGACAAACATTCAGCATGCTCTACTGGGTCCAGTTCTGTGCTCGCACATATTTTAGACAGCTCTAGCCAAACACACTGCAGCAACGATGTTCACACAGTGCAAGACACACACAAACAGTCTCTCCATGACATATGTTGGCTCTCTCGCCCCTAGGATGTGCCTCACTGTTTTACATCCATCTGTTCCCCAACTTTTCTTGTCATCGTCTGTCTGAAAGGACTCCAGGGTACGTGACTCTGACAACAGAGGAAACACAGGCCAGGCCTCCGTGTGTGTAAGAGTGCACGAGAAGTTTCCATCGTTGCCTCAGCGAGAATCTGATATTAGTAATTAGATCCGACGTTTGTGGAGACTCTAGAACGACAAGCAGCCTCTGTTCCAGAAGGACCACTAATGAAGCGTATAGTGCACTGTAATAAATCTAGACACATCGACCCACAGCTAGTACTATTGAAGAAGACGTTCCAGCCTGGGCTCACACTGTAGCTGGCCAGTTACGCTCATTACTCACTCACTCACACTCTCGCTCGCTCGCTCGCTCGCACGCACGCACGCACGCACGCACGCACGCACGCACGCACGCACGCACACACACACACACACACACACACACACACACACACACACACACACACACACACACACACACACACACACACACACACACACACACACACACACACACACACACACACACGTACTGTGTGTATATATATATATGTATGTACGTGCGTACATATATATACAAACAGTACGTGTGTGTGTGCGTTAGGGGTGGGACGATATGGGTACCTCACGATACGATATATATCACGATATTAGGCCCACGATAACAATATATATCACGATATTCGACGATATTCGATATATTGCGATATCACGATATTCAATATATATTGCAAGAAATTTCACCAACGATATATCACGATATCTGAAAATATCGATATATTGCGATATCACGATATATTGCATGAAATTTCACCAACGATATATCACGATAGTCCTTGTATTCAATTCATAAACACATAAAATAGCACCAAACAGTTCAAAATCATCATTACACAAATACAGAGTAGGAAAAACAACGTATCACAAACTTAAAAAATAAATAAAAAAAATGAATATCGATATTTTTCGGCAGTATATCGATTAGTTATCGCGGTAGAAAGTATCGCGATATATCGCGATATCGATATATCGTCCCACCCACACACACACACACACACACACACACACACACACACACACACACACACACACACACACACACACACACACACACACACACTGTATACAGTATACTGTAAGCCCTTAGTTTATGGTACAGGGTGAGGTGACTAGACCGTACAGGTTGGCTATGGTAACCATGGCAACAGCAGGGGAGTGCAGGGTGGGGTGGGGGGAGGGGGGGGGGGGCTGAGAGGGTACCTCGTCCGAAGCAAGGCAAGTTGGACGTTCCCCGGCACTTCTTCAGACTGCTCTCCGGGGACAGGCCGCAGGACAGAGGATGCTCGCACTTCTTCCCCGACCAGTCCTCCTTACAGTCACACCTCCCACAGTTACACTGTCCATGACCTGCCATGGGAGAGAGGGCAGACGGGAAGGGGTGAGGTCTAAGGTGTGTGTGTGTGTGTGTGTGTGTGTGTGTGTGTGTGTGTGTGTGTGTGTGTGTGTGTGTGTGTGTGTGTGTGTGTGTGTGTGTGTGTGTGTGTGTGTGTGTGTGTGTGTGTGTGTGTGCATGTGTGTGTGTGTGTGTGCATGAAGCAAAGCCAAACAAGCGGAAACAGAGAGAAAGAGAGAACGTGAAGTAGAACGGACACAGAGCAGGAGGGCCCGAGGGCTGAATGGGTGAGGGGTGTGAGGAGGAGGGGGTGGGAGTCCTGGGAGAAGATGGAGACAGGGAAGACAGACCGTGGGTTGGGTTGGAGGGGGGGGGGCATCCGACTGGACATCTAGCGGAGAGAAAATGAAAGGCTAGCTCCTGGATAATCATCATCAATCACATCAACTGGTGTGAGAGAGAGAGAGAGAGAGAGAGAGAGAGAGAGAGAGAGAGAGAGAGAGAGAGAGAGAGAGAGAGAGAGAGAGAAAGGAAGAAGAAGAAGAAGAAGAAGAAGAAGAAGAAGAAGAAGAAGAAGAAGAAGAAGAAGAAGAAGAAGAAGAAGAAGAAGAAGAAGAAGAAGAAGAAGAAGAAGAAGAAGAAACATGCACCCTTGTGTGACTGTGACCTGCAGTCAGAAGCAAACTGGCAAGATGCCAAGCACTGCTCCAAAGTGCTGCTGAGCACCATGGTCTGGGATGTTATGACAAATCTCTGTCATAATAATTATTACCTTTATGCACTGCAGGCACAGATGTACAGTAGTATCCATCACGTTTTGTTCATTAATTATTTTGAGAAAAAAAAACTGCAAACAGAGCAAATTATACTATACTGTATACTGAACTAGAGATTTCTTTTTTTTAAATGGCCATAAAATGTTACCACCAGATGGGAAGTGTGTTTTGTTGCTGTTGCTGCTGAAATCCGTAATATACTTACAGAATATTAATGCTTTATGTTAATAAATTACATTACTATCCGCAACAGTGTGGGGAGAGAGTTGGCTCAGGACACAGAAGGAGTGTTGCTGGCGTGCCTCACCTTTGCTGGTATGCAGCTATTCTGTGAACCATCAAAGGCTGCAGTTTTCTGCTCTTTGTTTTGGTTCCTTTGAGCCTGAATAAACTCCATGTCTCCTCAGCCGTGAGTCCGTGACAAATCTATCTGCAATGTTTGCTTCATTAAGCATGGTACTGTATGGCTTTAGCTCACGCTGATTGGTCAGCGGCCATATAACCTCTAAGGAGGCCCTGCACAGAGCTGTTGCATCTTGACATTTGTCACGTGTTTCTTGCTAAAGACTTGAAAATAAGAGCAGCACTCACTTATAGTTCACATCTGAGCTATGCAAGTGATTGTCGTTTGAGACGAGTGCACACATTCCACTTTTAGGTTTTCCTGCTACAGAGCCATCAGGGCACTGACCTGAGCAGAAGTCATCCGTGTATCGGTCGTACGTTGCGTGACAGCTTCTCTCGTCGCACTCGCAGGTGTCTCCGTGAATATCGCCCCAGTCTCCGGAGGGGTCTACG
This sequence comes from Gymnoscopelus braueri, assembly GCF_963280865.1. Classification (NCBI taxonomy): domain Eukaryota; kingdom Metazoa; phylum Chordata; class Actinopteri; order Myctophiformes; family Myctophidae; genus Gymnoscopelus; species Gymnoscopelus braueri. The sequence continues at coordinate 25,073,748 of NC_137618.1, read as the reverse complement.
TCGTAGCATGTACACTCCCCACACACACAGGTCCCTATACAACGTTAACACATGCATGCACATGCACACGCACACGCACACGCACGCACGCACGCACGCACGCACGCACGCACGCACGCACGCACGCACGCACGCACGCACACACACACACACACACACACACACACACACACACACACACACACACACACACACACACACACACACACACACACACACACACACACACACACACACACACACACACACACAAACACATTGGTTTAATTTTCCAAATGTATGGATTATTTATGCCTCAGCTCAGACCAAAAATAAAGGATTGTGCATTATGTAAAAAGTTAAGTCGCAATCATCATCTATAAAACCCTTCTTGAAAAGACAAGAGCCGTGGTAGCATGGCCTGTTGAGTTTGAGGATTAGGAGCACTCTGAGACAGTTAGCGGAAGAGAAACTTAATTGGAAAGGAGGCATGGATGGTAGAGAGGCAGACACCCCGACCCCCAAGAGCTCTGACTCCTTGGCCTGAACACCACAATGATGGCTGAAAGAACTAGAAGGATGTAATCTGAGTTCCCAGAAGCTAAAAAAGAGGGAGGGGGGGACACAAGTTACACTGTCTCTGTCTTTCCTCACGGCCTGTCTGTCCGTTTATTTAATGCCTGTCAGCTTGTCTGTCTGTCTGTCTGTCTGTCTGTCTGTCTGTCTGTCTGTCTGTCTGTCTGTCTGTCTGTCTGTCTGTCTGTCTGTCTGTCTGTCTGTCTGTCTGTCTGTCTGTCTGTTTGTATGTATGTATGTATGTATGTATGTATGTATGTATGTATGTATGTCTTGCTCTCTCCCTCTCCATCTGTGCCTCTATCTCTCTTTCTCTTCCTATCGAGACTAAGCCAGGGCACTAGCTGAGCAGCAGCCAGTGGAAATCCCATTTTCTCTTATCAGCAGTGACAGAGCAAGGGGGGAACCCTGGGGGTGAGTTGGGCCAGCTGGCAAGCCTCTTGGCTGGAGCTGGTGTGCGGCAGACCTGGCCCCTGGCTTCTGGGTCCCTTCTCCCTCCCTACAGTACCTCACAACCCTGGAGCCCCCGATTTATACAGCCCTGCTTTTTCATGTCCGCTGGCAATGTCATGCCCGCTCCTCTGAGCAGAGTGCAGCACCTCTGTACCAGCTACTGTTCAGAAGCTTCTATAAAAAGGGGCCGTCATTAGAGAATACCAAGCCGTGCATCCATTGTGTTCACTTTTGTCAGAGGCAAGCCCTTGGAACGCCTGTGATTGAGCTGTCATTCTTGCCACACAGTGTTATGCGGAAACCTCTCTTTCTTGTTGTATTTTTTCCAATGATTTTTTATCTCATATGAATGCATTAGGTATATGCCTGGAGCGTGGCTTGCTTGTTGGAATCTTGATGGTGTGCCAATTTAGAGCGTATTATTAGCTGGAGCAAAGATATGAGCTGAACAGAGAGCTGGGGGGGGAGTACGAGGTAGTCATCTAGAACTGTCAGTCAAATCACACACATTTGTGTGCGAGCTACAGATGGGGGATAATGGTAGGGCACACAGGCACTTTGCAGGCTTATAGTACATAATGCCTTGCATTTCTATGAGATGATGCAAAGACATCAGCATGTGTAGTCGAGACCTCTATTGAGGCCGCTCTGCAATTCTTATCATGGCTGTTCTTTTGAAGGATTTGAAAAAAGAAGATTATAGTTTCATGTCACGCTACCATTGAAGTTTAACCCCCCCTACCAAATAAAAAAGATTAAGCTATGGCAGGAACGTTTGAGAAATCCTTCTTTATATATAGTATGTACCAAATGTCGAGTGTGCGTGTGAGTATTTTTCTCCCTTGTATCTCGAGAACCGCTCGACCGCTAGACTTAACACTGAACCGAGTGGGAATTAAGAGTGGGAAGTCTCTCGGTCGAGACTTCCCACTCTTAATTTGGAACAACCAAATTTGAATCAGTGATTGTCCCCAAAATATCGATACATCTGTAAATCCCCATACAGTATGGAGTACCCTGATGTTATCAATATGAAGTCATAGTACTGACGTCATACACTGGCGTGGACTTCATATTTGGGCATGGCTGACACAGAACTCAAAAGGGACACAGACAGACAGAGACAAAGATCTCCATATATGGGCATAACATTTACACAGGCAGACAGACAGATACAGAGATCTCCATTATGGCCATAAAAGGGACAGAGACAGCAGACAGATACGACGGGTACTCTGGCAACAGGCATTGCATAGCCAGGATGGCCTGTATTCTCAACTTGCATCATTCCCGACTTGCATCGTTCTTGAGTATAGGCCGGTGCCCAACCGGCACTGGTCTAGTATTTCTCAATTAACTAAAGAGATGATGTTCATTTTGAAAATGAACATGGATGTTCATTTTCTGATCCTTTTGTCTGTCACAACCCTACCGTGTGTGGAGAAAGCTCCATTATGGAGACTGAGCAAAACTACAGTGAGAAAGAAAATGCAGTTGACAGTTGTTGACCACAAATGAGAAACTCAGCTGGGAGATGGGGCTCAGTCCATGTAGCACTTATTCAGATTTCAGCTGCCCCACAGTAATTAATTTGAGAGCTGTTCTTAAGCCTCCTGGGATGATTTCTGCTAGGTTACTGTGACTTTTTTTTATTATCTCTGTCCGCCTGTCTGCACACCTCTGATGAGTTTCAGTGAAATTCACACAATGAAGGGATTTATTTCCCATTTGTCTTTTCTCTGTCTTCTCTCACTGCCTCTTTCTCTCTCGCTTTCCCTCTCGCTTTCTCTCTCGCTTTCTTTCTCCATTCACTCTGGGAAGCAGTAATAGTTTAAGAAAAATACCAAAAATTGATTCTTGTCATCCTACAGTATGCACATTGTCACGTTGTAATACCCCCAGCTATGCTTGGAAGGGAAAACACAGACGGCACTATCTCACCAATTAAAACGACAGCAACAGATGTGGGCGTTGATATCACGGACATAGCCATAATTGAATTGCAGAGCACAATATAGATTACATATTCATACCAGTTTCCTCTCACAGGCTATATTGGATATAAATCTATGGGCATGCCCCATCCGGTACACTTTCTCCCTCCCTCCGTGTCTGTGTGTCTTTATCTTTCCCTCTGGAACCAGACCTCTATTGCTGCAGATCTTGCCATCTGGAGACGTGCATCTCCGCTTGCTCTCCCATGGGCTGATGTCGCACTGGAATTCACATTTGTCTCCATGCCAACCGGCGGCGCAGTAACAGTTTCCACAGTAACATTGTCCATGGCCTGGAAGCAGAATGGAATAATTCACAAACAGCGTATGATGTCACCACTCGAAGCACACCATTCTACCTATTGATACAGTGACTCACTCAATTATATCAATTTGTATAGTTTGTAAGTGTAAAAGAAATACACAGGGGTCAAAACAAGATTTTTTTCCTTGCAATCCAACATAATGTCGTACTGTGAGCACAATAAAAACATTTTAATGTCCTTAAATTATATTTGTTTTGCAGCATTCTAAAATACATAACCCAGCATTACACGTTAAGATGACAATTACATAAAGACACATGAATTACAATTGATCGTCAAAAAAACATAATAACATTCCTATAGCAATTTTTGCCTCCTTGTTAAGGTGAGTAATGGCTGAGGGGATGAATGTGGAACTGATTCTATAACCTACGGGCATATCAATCTACGTCAGTTAGTTGCTCACCTTTGATCTTTCAAGATTGGGTTATGGTACATGCATGGCATGACTATTTTTCCCCAGAATATTTTCATGTCACTTTGGCATTTCCAAACTAACAGATCAGGGCAGAATACTCTCAACAGATGTCTTGTGGAATAATAAAACATAATGGAACAGTCCACTTTAGAAGAGTAGAATTCCTTGAGAATCTAAATGAATTACTGTTGCTTGATGGCTTCGGAACATTGGTCCCATAGAGCATATTGTCTATAATGAGTCCTTGTGCTCCTCCATGACCTCAACCTCGTCTCCATCAATCAAGTAAACAGTGGTGTAAAGTAACTAAGTACATGTACACACTACTCAAGTACAATTTTGAGGTATTTCTACTTTCTTCAGTATTTCCAATTAGTTTTACTTCTACCCCACTACATGTCAGAGGAAAATATTGTACTTTTACTCCACTACAATTATATGAAAACTTTAGGTACTAGTTACTTTGTACATTTTGATTATTATTACAAACACACTAACACTTTTACTCAAGCACATTTTGAATATGGGACTTCTACAGTACTTGTAACAGAGTCTATCCACATTGCAGTATTGATACTTTTACTTAAGTAAAACATGTGAGTACTTCTTCCATCACAGCAAGTAAAATGGTACTACGAGTATTTCCAAAGAACAAGAGAATCAACATTGTATATATACATTTATCTTAGATTCAGTGTTAATTTCTCTTTATAGGAATGCTATATTCTGAACAAGAATTTGCATCCTTCTCCATAGATATTAACCCAGGAACCTGAAATTTAGAATCTTCTAGTCACTCACTGTGGAGCTGCTGTAACATGTGTAACATATTTTGTGTAACAATAGTAGTAGTAGTAATAGTAATAGTTGTATTTTGATCATTAAATGCAATAAAAAAAAGAATACAATGTATTCATTTCATATGAATGTAACATGTGCAACAATGTAACGTAACAGACTATAGGAGATCATCTCTGTCTTGTTTTTTGGCTATGACTGATAGTTGAGGCAGAGTTGTCACTACTACAGTAGACACCCAACTTTACTCTGAAGGCAGAGCAGCAATTCAGAAGCATACCATTTGAAAGGATAATGCAAATTGCTGCCTAAATGTTTTCCACACTACCTTGCATGACGTTTTACAGTGTGTTTGTTGGTTTTTAAATTAGCAACAATCAAAAGTTAATGTAACAGGGCTCACATAAAAAAGAGCCTCTGTCCACTTTTCAAAAATCTGTTTCCTTCTTGAATTTAATTACACCGTAGTTAATAGAGGCCCATTCAGCATGGCCGCTTTGAATACTTGGACAGATTCTAATGACTTTGTTCCTCACAATTCCTCCTAATGGGGAGAGGCCATAATGTGTTTTTCAAAATGAAATTACTGAATGGCTAATTAACATTGACAAGCAGGACCTGGCAAACCTGAGGGAACACAGGGAGGAGTAGCTAAAACTGTGAGGTGCAGCATAGACGACAGGTCATTGTACAATTAACTTCCAATTAACCTTTATAGAACATGTGGGGCCTGGGAGCTTTTCTTAAGAGAACGTGTTTCAAATTGTGTAAGGGGCAATTCTGTGTCCTTTGATTTAGCATGCAGCCGATGATGGATGACTGTCTTTATAGGTGAAAATCAACAGGTAAAAAAAAAATCACAGCACGGGCTGTGTGTGAGTGATAGTTACAAACAAGACAATAATAAATTGCCTACAGTGATCCCAAGGCTCATGTTTAAGCAGTAGCACAACCTCATAATGGATACGGTTCAATGTAATAAAATATCACGCTGTCACAACAGTGATTGCAAGGCAAAGAAGCATTTGTTTTTCCTTCTACCCAGACAGAAAAGTATGAAACATGGACACTTCTTTTGGGTCTCTTTTGTGTTTGGGGGGGAAAGAAAAAGTGAGGGGCAGAGATTAAGAGCCATGGGGCATACCTCCACACACCTCTCCTGTGTCCTCATCCAGACACTCGCTGTCATCACACTCACAGAAGCGTCCCGTCACCAGGCCCCTGCCATCCGGGTCGTCACACATGCAGCTGCCGCAATGACAGGTGCCTATCATGGACAAAAAAGAAAACCTTCAGCCAAATATGTGTGCACATTTGTTTAATAAAGAGGTATGGTTGCAGGTTGTGTATTTGTAAGTGTGGTTGTATGTGTGTTTGTGTGCATGCCTGCCTGTGTGCATGCGTGCAATGCATGTGTTAATGCAATTGACTTCAGGGCCAAGAACCCAGCTGGTTTGCAGATGTGCATTGGAGACTGCGTCTGTGTATCTGTGTGACAGGAATTCAAGCCTGGTTTATGAATGTTGGAAGTAGCAGTGGCGGTGGTGATGGATGTGTGTGTGTGTGTGTGTGTGTGTGTGTGTGTGTGTGTGTGTGTGTGTGTGTGTGTGTGTGTGTGTGTGTGTGTGTGTGTGTGTGTGTGTGTGTGTGTGTGCACTTGCATGCTTTGTGTGTAGTTTTTGAGCTAGCGATAAGCTTTAGGGCTGGAAGGCTGGATGACAACTGCTGTGAATAAATTAGCATCCGCTCGCAATTGAACAGGCCACACACATGCAGACACTGAAAGATGCTACACGCAAGCACGCGTACACATACACATACACACACACACGCACGCACGCACGCACGCACGCACGCACGCACGCACGCACGCACGCACGCACGCACGCACGCACGCACGCACTCACGCACGCACGCACGCACGCACGCACGCACGCACGCACGCACGCAAAGAATACACACACACAAGCAAAGAATACACACACACAAGCAAAGAATACACTGATCACATCCTCTATTTCGCTGCAGGTATGGTGGGCCAGTTGTGAGGTTAAGCCTAGGTAGGTATGGGTTTGTCAGCATGAGGAAAACGACCTTAACCCAGACATCATCTCACGGTGTGTGTGTCTTCAGTCTGCCACTGCTTAACCACATGTGCCCACAGACATGAATATGCAAACTGGGGACTGACACCATGTGCATCCAAAGAAACATACAAAATTAAAAAAATACCAAAAGACTCTGGCTTGTTAGATTAAAGACTGAATTTCAATGATCCCTACTTACAGTACTTACAGTACAATAATGTTAACTCAAGCCTTCAATCTTCCCCTTGATGGGTTGAAGCTCCTTCATGCATGAATGTGTTAATTGTACCTGAGTTAGCAAAATAAACATATTTCATATAATGATGGTGAGTGAGATTAAATTATCCTTAACTATCCCCCATGAGAAAAGTGCAGGTTTATGTGGGTCAGCAGCTGTAAGTAATAAAAGGTGTACATAGGTGTGAGTATATGTATGAGTGTATTTGTTTATAAATAAGTTAGTGAAGGTTTGAATCAAATCAAAGTTCCCTGAGGTGTGTGCGTTCATGCCCATGTAGAAATGGGTGTAGGTGTTTGTGTATGCACGTGCAATCGTGCATGTGTTCTTCTGCTTTTGTGTAGGTCCTGGTACCTCCATTGGAGCAGACCACTCCCTGTGGGTTCCTGCAGAGCTCTTTGCTCTTCTTGTTGGATAAGTTACACTCCTCCTGAAACTGGCAGGATTCTCCATGCCAGCCCTCATCACATTCACATGTCCCGCAGTCACAGTAGCCACGGTCTGCAAGGAAAATGAATACATACATTACATACTGTATACAGTATCTCATGCAGAGAGTGCAAACTGAGAAGTACATCAAGCTGGATATACAGTATTATGGTCCTGCACAGAATACACAAGTTGTGTACCGAAAGTTAGAGCCGCCAACTGTCTTGTAATACACACAATAAACCAATGAGCAGTAAGTGGATTTAACGGATCATACCAGCAGTATGGCATGTCATAGCCTACATGCCATACTGCTGGTACTAATGCCATGCTATTTACTTTACTTTACTTTACTTTACTTTACTTTACTTTACTTTACTTTACTTTACTTTACTTTACTTTACTTTACTTTACTTTACTTTACTTTACTTTACTTTACTTTACTTTACTTTACTTTACTTCACTTTACTTTACTTTACTTTACTTTACTTTTTTTTGTAATTAAGGTATTTATTCATTTTTCAACAAATAAACATGACATAACATAACAGACAAAAACCAACAACACAACAGAACAAATAGATAAAACAACATAAAATACCTAAAATAAAACAAAACATAACTAAAGCAGGCAGTCATACCTAAGCTAAGCGGACAACACCCCCCTACACCCCTTTATTTATCAGTTGTGATTATTTTACTTTACTTTACTTTACTTTACTTTACTTTACTTTACTTTACTTTACTTTACTTTACTTTACTTTACTTTACTTTACTTTACTTTACTTTACTTTACTTTACTTTATCAACGACACATCTATGACGTATGACTCAATATTTGGGCAAGGTTTCATCCCGATTTGACCGCCATTCACTTCCTTATACTGTAGGTGGCATGGCTCTCAATGAGTCTAGCCAATGAGGTAATCTGTGCCCAAATTTGGGCAATCCACATTGCCACATTGCCTTCATAAAAAAAAATAGAATATTTCAAAATAAAGGTTTAGAACATTTGTGAACAGCAATTAGTCGGATTCTAATTCGCAAAACATTGGCACTGATCTGTCCAGTGGTTTGCAACGTTAGCTCCAGACAGACACACTGACAGAAGGACAGACAGACAGACCCTTTTTCAGACCCACACAGTGCAAATTGTCTATGTTTATGTACAATTTTGACTATATTCACACAGCGGCCATTTTGCATTTTGCATTGAATAAATGCCATCCCAACAGTGTGACATTTCATTAACTTTATAGCAAAATGGCCGCCGTGTGAATATGGTCTATTTCAAGTTGCTTGTCTGTCTATGTGAGATTATGCCCATATATGGAGATCCGCGGTGTCATGGTCACCTTCATTTAACTTCACTCATCTTCCATTTTATTTTTTTAAACAAAGTATGAAGGCACAGTGTTTTATAGGCAAGCACATTCTTACGGAGGCTCTGATGTCTACGCCAGGTTTTCTATGAGGCCAGACCTACATAACAGCTTGTGTAAGAGTTGAAAACAGGCCAGGGTAATAGGTTCCACTGTCTCTTTCACCTTTGCTCAGATGATTGATGGACAACTACATTGAAGAGAATGTCTCTCTCTCTCTCTCTCTCTCTCTCTCTCTCTCTCTCTCTCTCTCTCTCTCTCTCTCTCTCTCTCTCTCTCTCTCTCTCTCTCTCTCTCTCTCTCTCTCTCCCTCCCTCTCCCTCTCCCTCTCTCCCTCTCTCTCTCTCTCTCTCTGCCTGTCCATTTCTCTCACACGCTTGTGCACACACACGTACACAGAGCAATACATACTGTATAAGATCTAGTATACAGACACAGAGGGAGGGAGTACCTATTAGTCCATAGCTGTCATTACTGTAAATGCAAAAATATATAATATTTTTTAATCACATAGTTCAAACATGCAGAGCTTTCTTCAGCATTGAGAGAACACGTACAGTGTCAGCTATACTATTTCTCACCATTTCTAATGGTGGAAGTGAGCATTAATTGTGAAATATGAAATGCAGGGGAAAAATCATGCGATGCAAATGAAAGCTGTTGACAACTTATTATAAATGTTGGCCCCATTGCGTTTTGCCGCAAGGGGCCTTGTGTGTCACACTCAATCATGCCTCTGTCTCGTTCATCATGTAAATGCGATGTCCTCTTCAAGGGCTATCCATCAGTCCCTAACAATAGCCCGGGTATACAGTAGTCCCACTCTGATGATCATTATCGATACGTCCCGGGAGTGAGTGTCTCAGCAGCAGGTTGAGGTAAAATGATGCTGTGCATCGTTCCAGTGAACACCAAAGGGACATTGCGAGGGAAAATACACACACGCACAAGCGCGCACACACACACACACGCACTGAAATATATAAACAGATTAAAACAAATACAGCAGAAATCAAACCTCTATATTGCTTTAATGTTGTAAACTCTATAAGAAGCTGTGGTGAGGAGCTATCGGTAAACTCTGTCTGGATAATAAACACACGCACGCACGCACGCACGCACGCACGCACGCACGCACGCACGCACGCACGCACGCACGCACGCACACACACACACACACACACACACACACACACACACACACACACACACACACACACACACACACACACACACACACACACACACACACACACACACACACACACACACACACACACACACAATATATTTATATGCTGTACCCATCGTGGAACGTTTCTAGAAATATAACATCATTAAGTCAAACACATAAGAATTCTCTTTTAGTGCTACTACTGTATATTGCCATACTGTATAAATAGTTACAGAACACCACGAGTAAATGCAGGGGTATACACTGAGGTCTGTTGCTATAGCTGCCTGCATTATGACTGTATTCTCATCTGCATTCAACGGTCGGTGTGTTGAAGCTGTCATCACAGCTGTCAGCACATTAGGGAACACCTCAGAAAGATGGCTTCCGTTTGAATAACCTTCAACAGTCATGCACAGCTAAAAATAAGGCTGGGAGTGGGGTTCCAGTCAACAGAGCAAATCACATCAGGGGTACAGAGAAAGATTTTGTTAATAAGAAATGATCTATTATATTTGTCATGTTTCATTGTCATCTACTTACAGTATGGCATGTTCAGTGGAAATAACTTTAAAATAGACACCAGGCGCAAAGTTACAGTGATACTCAATGACAAGAGAACCTCTGCATAAATCAAATTATTTCATTATCTGCTTCTGTGCATTGAAAAAACATTTTAAAGGATTTTTGACGCATTTCCTTGGTATTACCTGGCACTCCTAGATGCAAGTACAGATACAGTAGACCTATAAATCTCAAATTTGATTTCTTAACCCTCACGACTTAATTCAACAGGATATTACAAAGTCGCAGCCACCCACTGGCATCCATTAATCTCAGCTTGACAATCATTCTGACATAAATTGGGTCCCTCCTTATCGGGTGGGCGAAAGTTTATGTATGTGTGGGAGGCTGTCTGTCTGTCCACAGTTTATCTATGGCATGTGCTTCCTGGGCAGTAATTCACCACTGCCCTGGGGGTGTCTGAGCCACGCTGCTGTGACGGACAGCTGCGCCTAGCCAATCCAGTCACTACTAGCACCCAGATATAGCCAATGGGGGTTCAGAGAGAGGGTAAATCAGTGCCAGCAGCTATGGCAGTAATAATAGGTGATGCAGCGTTGCTGGGATAACGTGTTGATGGGGAGAAGGTGGTGGGTGAGTCATACGGCTGGCTAATTTCACGTTTACAAATCCGCACACAACACCCCCCACTCAGTGATAAACAGTGCATTCGGATGGAGGTAAACTAGGAAATAGGTTGGTTAGGGACAGAATAATAACAATGCAATCTTGATTCATTACTTGCTTGAATGATGCACAAAGCCAAGATTTAAACAGTTCATAATGAGATTGTTCTCCATGATTGGGTGTTCTTGTTAGATACTGTAGGTACTGTACAGTGAAGCTTATGGGTATTCAGATCCCAACTCACTAAGCAACACATTATATTACTAATGGCAATCTCTCGACAGCTATGAGTAATTTCCAGTAGAACAAACTTCTAATGCAAAACATACATAAATGATATGCAGCCCATCTGCAAACGTAGTAAATAAAAGCCACCTGAGATTGTCTGTGTGCTTATTTATGTCTTGCACCTGACATTTGCTATCCAGATGACATTTCCCCATTCAGTTTGTTGAGATCATGTTCTCCACATAACAAGGTACTCATTGTAGTAATTATTTCCTCATTGCTTGCCTCTCCCTGTGGGTTCCGAAGCGTGAAACGACAGCACGTCAGCTCATGTTCTGTGGGAGCCAGCTAGAAGACACCTGTCTCAGGTAATAACTCATTCTCTGTGTGCACAAGCCCCAGAACAAAGGAGAGTCCTGCCATCATCCTCACGGGTATGCACAACAAAGATTAAATAGACGACATCTGTGCCTACACTTGACTTATGAGGCTGCAGACTGACCTCACTAATAACTCTGGGTAACATGACTCACACCATTCTTAGTATCTTGACATGCGACAAGAATAAATAAATAAAATCTAGTTTCTTGAAGATGACGTCTTCCGGAGGCGTATAATGGACTCCAATCAAGAATGCCTTTGATTGGTAGACCTGACCAGATTCAAGTGCCTTTCTCTCTTTGTAGCCCACACTGGAACCATTAGGTGACTCACCACACAGGCATACTGCCTAGGAGAGCTCAGAACATCTGAATTATTGCACATCAAAACATGCACTTGAAAGAAAAAAGGAAAAGAAAAACAACATCTAGGCGAAGGAACGACATAATTGGCTGAAATAGCTCAAGGATTGCAATCCACTGTGTTTCCATGATCAGCAGCCCAGAGGGTGCCTGTGATACTGTTAACATCAACAACTTGGGAAAACTTAGCAAGAAAATGTCAGTAATTCATATTTATAATAAATATTCAACCAAGGATTCAATGTACAGTCTGCACCACTGGTGATTTTTTTGCAGGCTGGCCCAGCTTATTCAGCTGATATCAGCAGACGTAACAAGTCCATTTGGGAAGCACCTGCAGCATCTTATGTAATACTGTCATATTGTAGCACATCAGGAGGACTTTAGATTTGGAAGCAGCATCGGCCAAACTGACTTCCTGTGTGCCTCTGACATAACAGCTCCCTGAGGTGGGATCTCCTCTGGCTCTGGCAGGGAGCAAAGGAGGCTGCGGGTGCTGAGCCAGTAACAGAACCAAAGCACTGAAAAATCCACAGCCTGAGACAGAGAGAGAGAGCGAGAGAGAGAGAGTGAGAGAGAGAGAGCGAGCGAGAGAGAGAGAATTGATTTGAAAAACTGAGAGTGAGACAAACACACAATTAAAAGTGCTTTGACAGAGCTCCAGCAGAGCTATCCATCAGGTAGGAAAGGGTGTACTGTATTTGTCGTGCACATGCACTCTTGCTTTCAACCTCTCCTTTGAGACAGCGAGGGAAGGACACTGATATGATAAAGTCTGCCCCAGTCATAAAGTTACAGATTGTTCCAGGCTGGAGACATACTTGGCTCTCAGCCGCGTAACGCATCAGTGGCTTGGCGGATGATACAGAAAAGACACCCATTGACCTGCTTGAGCAAACATTTTGTGTGCACAATAAAAGTCACTCTACAATGAATCTTTTAGATAAGGAGCCTGAATAAAGAGTCATTAAATGCAAATGAAGAATAAACGTGACATGGACTGGACTGCAACTCAATATTATAATAGTAATGGCTTACAAGTTGCTAGCTATGCTAGCCTGTAGTGCCCTAGGCCTCACTTGGTGCTTCTGAATAAAAAAGACCATCCATTACAGAAAACGGCTAGCTGGCAACTTCTCTGGGCATACCAGAGGGAAATACTTGGTTCTTTTTATTAGCCCAGAGAGAGTTACAGAAACAGCCACAGAGACACACAGAGTGAAAGGGAGAGAAAGAGCAAGAGAGAAAAGGAGAAAAGGAGAAAAACGCAGAAAGAGAAGTTAAGTGAGAGAGCAGGAGAGAAAGACACAAATTAATGAAAGGAAAAAGAAAGAACAACGATGGAAACACTGCCACGTTGAGCCTTGTCTGCAAAAAGAGAACAAAACTGTTTGTTTCGACAGAAGGACCGCATGTTTTAACAATCCCTCAAAACAAACCACATGAGCCATGTTCAATGTTTTTCTCAAAGACTTGAAAAGCATTAGTCCGAGGTCATGTTTCAGGTCACACAGAGAGACATGTGAGACTGGACAGAAGCTAACAAACAGTTCACAGTCAAAAACAAACCAATGAGTGCAGTGACAGGTAGTTTTGCTGCAGCTGCTGAACAGATGTTATGGCAGGTCAGCATAGCAGTGTTCTGCCACAATAATGTGATGTGTTACAGAGAAAGCAACATGTACAGAGACAGTGGGTGACCCTGTACAACACTTTTAAATCAATTTAAATTAAAAAAGTATTCCATCTACAAAGCCTCAATGGGAACACAAGACAATTAACGTATCTAAAACTTTCAAGCAGCAAATGCAAATAATTGCTCCCAAACAATTGTGTGGCGTTTTCTGGAATAGCCAAGGGACCCATTAGATATATTATTGAAATCAAGAACTCTCTCCAATAGAAATAGCATTGTTAAGCTTACCAAACTCATGAAAACCCCATAATGGCATTTGGACCATTAAAGTGCAAATTATTACTATTATTATTATTATTATTGTAATATATATATTTTTTTAACTTATTCTCATACTGCAACAAAATTGCAAAAGATGAAGAAGAAATATCAAAGAAACAAAAGTGAAGGGATGTTGGTCTGGTCTCAAGTGAAGGGATGTTGGTCTGGGTGGCGGTAAAGTTCCTGTCCACAACCATGCTGACTGGGATTTATAGTCTATTAGCTTTGTAACAGCCTATAGCCTGTTTTATACCCTGGGGTATATTCTGGACTAGTCCAGTTTATATAAAATAGGCTAGCCCCAAATATACCCCTATAGCCCAACTATTAATACACCCCCTTGTGTTTTTCATTCATTATGTTTACATCATTAATATTTTAGTAATGCATTATTTTGTAACATCTCTCTAATCAAGATTATATCCCCATAAATACATCTGTCCAGAGCTGTCAGACAGAAACATAAACTGTACTGTATACTGTATATTAGGGATACAATACAAAGGTGATTTTTTTGCATGGATTAAAAAATCTGAATAACCATATAGACTCAAATAATAATGCATGTGCATTTAGTTTCGAATTATTACTTTGACCAAGTGGATGTGAATGTTACACTGATGATAGCAGGGTATGACAGCTTCAATGCAAGCTGAGCAAATGTTTGTGGATGATGGAAAACACATGTAGTTAATACCCCTAAAGAAAAATATCCATAGGATCTTATCAGTGGGCATTTGTGAGAGGCAGAGATAAGGGAACCATAGGGACCAAAATTGGCTGGAGGACCATGCATGCTGCTTGTGCTGCTGAGCTGGAGACAGATGTTGTTCTCATCTTTTTCTCAATATGCTTTGAATAAAACCGGTGGGCGTACATATACAGTACATGTGTGTACAATTGAGTTGGGTATTTGTGTGTATTTGTGTATGGTTGCGTTACTTGGTGGGTATTTGTTTGTGTGTGTGTGTGTGCGTGTGCGTGTGCGTGTGCGTGTGCGTGTGCGTGTGCGTGTGCGTGTGTGTGTGTGTGTGCGTGTGTGTGTGTGTGTGTCTGCAACAGTGAGCTTATGTGTGTGTGCTAGGTTGTGAAGACCCATCCCTCTCTCTCTCCTGATGCCGCTGCATGGTTCCATTTGCAGTGTGAGGACCAGTGTGTGAAACCCCATTATCAGGCTGAAGCAGGGCCTTCTTTCCCCAGACCGATGAACCATAATGAGCTCCTGAGAGCAGCCAGCCCGTCTGCCCAAATAAATCACTCCTTGTCCTCACAAGCATGGATGCAAACACACACGCATGCACGGAAGCATGCACACACACGCACATGTGCAGGTACAAACATGCAAACACTCATGCACACATTAAATCTGACATCTTTTTAGGGTATCTTGAATTATCCTGTTGGTAATAAATCATTTTCATCGATTCAATTTTGAAGTGAAATGAAAACATCTATTGTTTGTTCGGCCGGTTGGCCAACCGGCCGAACAAAAATATAAAAAAATGTATGGGAAAAAGGAGGCTAAACGGAGGCTGGTGTCTTAACACAGTCATGCCAATTGTGTAATATAGGCTCATAAGAGGGCAACTGCTTCATTCCTCTCACAGCGTCTATTAATGAACATGAACTTTCTTTTATCGCAAAATGACACACATAAGGAAAGTAGAACTCAGAGTCTGTCTTCCTTTTTATTTGTCAATATAGACAAAACGATTAAAAAAATATTCAATTCTTTAAATTTTATTTCATTAGACAAATGACAAAGACAAATGACTAATGATCAACTTGATCATTAGACAGGCAGACAGACAGACAGACAGACAGACAGACAGACAGACAGACAGACAGACAGACAGACAGACAGACAGACAGACAGACAGACAGACAGACAGACAGACAGACAGACAGACAGACAGACAGACAATTAATCCCCTGATGTAAATTATTATTTAGAAAACAGCTGTTTTAACAGCTGCTAAAGCAAATGTTTATAGGCCTAAATAGTTGCAAGTTCGTTGTTATGAAACCAGTTTTGAGGTAGGTTTTGAGGTATAGAAAAAGGAAGTTGTCCCAAAGTGGAACCTTGTGGAACACCCTTTTCAACAATAAATAGTCAGAATGAGAACGCTGCAAGACAACACACAGTCAACAACTATTAAGAAGATAGTTCTTAAACCAGAGGAGATAATCTTGCCCAGTATAATAGACCACTGCCAACTAGCCGTGAATTTCGTCCCATTACCTGTGAATTAGGGATAAAGGAGCTGGCACTGTCCCTAAACGTTATTTTGTGGCCGATTTTAGCAATAGAAAGAAATGTATAGAATAGAATAAAATAAAAAACCAATAAATATTCACATCGGATGGGTCTCCAACTATATGAAAATAGGGGTAACTCTGTCACATTTCTATATGGAGGGAATTGAACAAGTAGACAGAAACATGTATTTCCATTTTTCTTGTGATTCTATTTTTTCTGCTTTGGTATGTTTCATTTGAGGCTCAGTGAATAACAGCAGTGGTTGAAGGAGCAACATTGTCAATAGCAGAAATTGTCAGGATGCAGACTTTCAGGGTGCATTGTGTTGTCAGCCTCAGAATCACTTTATGGATTGGCGAGGATGCACATATCTCCCTGTGTAAAATGTCAACCAAGTTCAAAGCTATGCCTTCTGACAAAAGCTAATGCCTTGCTGACGTAGGTGAAGCACCAGCTGTCTGTTACTACTGGAATTCTTTGAAGTGCTAGCTATGTGACATTTACCCTAAAATACACAATACATGACGCCCCTGATTCAGCAGTAGAAAATAAAGAGCAATATTGGTGAGACCAAAATACTCTGCTATTTCAAAACCACCTGTCGGTTCCTTGTTAAACCCACTAGATGTCTGTGAAATTCATGACGGTGGCCTCATAAATGGAACAAATAGGCAGAACATTAAAAGCCTAAACAAAGGCAGGAAGGTGTTAGAAAAGATGGCTCCAGGATGAATTATTCATGCCACACCGGAAGCAGTGGAATATCAGACTAATATCAGAATCAGCTACTGTAACTGAGTGTGTCAGCAAGCTTCCATGCTGTGGCCCCAGAACCTGTGAATCTGCTTCATCACTCAAGGACTGCTCACTAATAGCCAGAGGATATGACACCCACTTGGGGTGAAAGGTGCAGAGCCATGCGCCTGCACACAGTGCAGCTGGCTGCTGCATTTTAACTTTTTACTGCAAATCTTCATGTCATACAGTGGACCAATTAAAAAGAAGAGCATGCCTTGATGATACAACACATGCTCCTTTAATCACACACAAACATATGGTAGCGTTAATGCAGCATCATCTCATAGTACACACCACTGCAGGTTTTCCCATCATGTGTAGGACAGACCCAGTCGTGGCACTCGCAGCGTGGCCCGTAGAACTTCCCTGGCTCTTTGGCCTGGCAGATGCAGAAACCACAGTCACACTCGCCCCTCCCGCTGCAGATTTTTCCATCAGGTGTCCGACAGCGCCGTAGCGATGAATCAGAGGAGAGTGTACACCCGCCCCCCTGGCTGGGAGAGAAGAGAGCAGAGTGAGCCAGGGCCAGTCAAAGGGGAAGCCTTCAGGAGGTCAGGGTAGTATATGATATAAATCTGATGCAAAATGAGTCCAATTATGCCATTTCTAAAGCAATCAAACAGACACAGGGAGTAGCCGGTTTTGTTGTTGGGTTGTACAAATCAGACGAATCTGAATTGTATTGCCAGGTATGTCTGCATGTATGAGGGATTTAGTGCCTTACACTGAACAATGACAGTGTTAAGAAACATTTACAAATGATTTACACATACTTTCTCAAATATAAAGGTAAAGATAAGCATAAAGATAGAAGATAGAAACTATAAAGCAAGTGATCTAACTGAAGATATGCTCAAGAGACTAATGAGCCTATATATTTTTTAGAAATGATCTACAGTTGGTGAATTTCTGCGTTAGAATTAGATTATAAATGGCAAATCGATAGCCAGTGTACCAGCAAACTCATGTAAAGTCTGTGTTTATATATGAACATACTTCGCATGTTCCCTAGTCTCTCTCTCTGAAGAACAATGTCAGAAATTAATGAACTCTCACACTATTCATTCTCATACTATTTTAAGCAAGGCGTGAGCAGCTTCTTCTTTCAGCTTTTCTTCTGTAATGGATAACCCAGTGTGTTGATGTTTTACTGCAGCACTTCAAAGCACAAGTACAATACATTGCAGAAAAAAAGAGGAAAAAAGACAATATTCACGTTGAAAGAAGAATGTACAAGATAACATATGGGCATAAAAAGGCTAAACACACAAAATCCTACACTGTGGCACCCCCTCAGGATTTGTGTTCTTCAAAGTTAGCCTTGAACAGTACAGAAGTGCTCATTCAACAAAACAGAATGATACGTTTTTTTTTCTTATTCTGCTCTGTACTTTGTTTATAAAAACACAAGGGATGGTACTATTAACGTATATAGCAAAACTAGATATAATTAACTATGGACTCACTGTAGATCAAGAAAAATAAAAGGTTTAGGCCTAGGTCACAACAAAATGGAGGGTAAAAGGATCATGGCAATAAATCAAACAGCACACGAATGACTCCACCTTTCTTTGAGCACAGCCAAACAGCTGTTCTGGAGCTTTGTTTTTACACCAAGGGCTCTCAGTGAGATTTGTTTCATTTGGTCGCTTTCTGACATTCCTTTCTATTCTCTCCCTCTCCTTCTACAGTCCAGCTTTCCAGTTTGGGAGTAGTAGGCAGCAAAATACAGAGTGCAAGGGTCCATTTTTACACTTTCAGGGTTAAATTAACACTCAAAACAGGATTTTGCTGTGTTGACACATCTTAAGTGTTCCTGCTGCTCCCTAAATCAGCATGTGTTCCATTACTACACAGGGGGAATGTTCAGTTACTGCACTTTTCACTTTCACACACTTTTGACGACAGAATTAGTAATCAAACAACATAGTGGTGGTTTTCCCCTGCTTCTGAAAAAGCAGAACTGTGTACACGGTAAAGTGTTAATACTGTATAACCATTTGTAACTCAGAGAGTGTATACAAATGTAACCAAATGGACCTTTATGGGTTCATTTGGTTACATACACTCTGAGAGTTAAATGAACACGGCGAATTCTAGTGTGTACTCACGCAGCTTCGCAGAAGCTGTCACAATTAATGGCACAGCATGTGTGGGTTTACCACTATTGTTCAATAAACACTAGATTGGAGGGAAAACACGTGCAATGCAGCCACTAACAGGCATGATGCACCTGCTTTGACTAAACACTACCAACCCCCCCCCCCCCACACACACACACACACACACACACACACACACACACACACACACACACACACACACACACACACACACACACACACACACACACACACACACACACACAACCCCCACCCAACCCCCCACAACTGAGTCAGGTTTACAGACCCTGCATCATATGGTAACACTTACAGCCCTGCAGGGTCTGGGCTCCACTGTAAAAGGCCAATGCAAAGACAGATGAAGCATCCCAAACTCAAACTAAACTTCTAAACAATCTGCATCCACCCAGAAGGGATCATTTGTACAATCTCTGTGTTAAATTGACACGCTGCCAAAAGAGTATTCTGTCTGTTCTATACAAGGAACTTAGTGCATTTGTAGACTGTGACATGCTTATGGATATTGGACCAAATCAAAGCTCTACTGTATATACTTGACATTAGTTTTATTTTGAACTCTGACCACTTTTGTAAGTTGTTATACAAGAATGCATAATGTGCAAATGGCACCAGAATGCTATCACTTTTAAGTATATTTTGTATACTTAAAAGTCCTCAATGGCAATAAATTAATTATGCATGAAGACACTGCACAGCACAGTGCAGGCTATAGGCACTGCTAAAGCTGTAACCATATTTTAATCCTCAGTAACAAAAAAGTTTCCCCCTTGTCAGCAATACCCTCCACCTCTCTCCCTCCCACTCTTCGCTCTCTGATGTCCTCCAAAACAAACAAGGAAACAACAAAGCTACGTAGAAACTCACCTCGGTGACTGTAACAAAGTGTCCTCGACAGCAGCGAGTAGAATGAGAAGCAATGGAACAAACATGGACTGCACCAAAGCCTCCGTGTGCATGTTTAAATCCCACACAAACCTGAAGTAAAGTAGCTCGAAGGAATTCCCCCAAATTTTTTTCTCTCTCTAAACAGACAGGGAGAGGGAGTGAAGGAAAGGGAGAGAAAAGGAGAGAAGGAGAGAGAGAGAGAGAGAGAGAGAGAGAGAGAGAGAGAGAGAGAGAGAGAGAGAGAAAGGGGAGATGAGAGAGAGAGAGAGAGAGAGAGTGAGAGAGAGAGAGATAGAGAGAGAGAGAGAGAGAGAGAGAGCAGCGGGCTGGCCTGAACTGGCTCAAACGCTTCAGAGGCCAACAGCCCTCTCCATACAAGTGCCTTTGATTAGTTGACTCTCAAACTGAGTTCCAGGAGTTAGAGACGGGAAACCTGCCAAAAAGAAAAGTTTAGTCACTATTTGGAGACGTAATTAGAAACAGTCAAGCTTATACTTTAAAAAAATGTCATTTCTTCTTCCTTTTTTGCCATTTGGAAATATGGTGTTTTTATTTGTCCAATGCCCCTTTTTTTGTGGAGTATGGATGATGGCTGATGGATTTTAAAGGAGGATGGCCAATCAGAGAGATTGAGCTTTGAATATAATGTCATCCCCACATACAGCAGATACAAAAGAGATTTTTCCCACTGATGTCACACTGATGGATATTTCTTAGAGATTGCAATTTACCCAGGTTATATGAGGATACATTCTGCTGTGTACTGAGATATCCCATAGGACTAGTTGGATAAACTTAGTACAGCACAGTACATACAGTACAGTACAGTGCTGTCTATACGGTACTGCATTCTGCTGGCAATGCATGCAATAGAGCCCAAGAGACTTTATTGTACTTTTATTGTACTATGCGTGGTGTTTTTCGTTAGTTGGTTAGAAAGGATTAAAGTAATTGTCAATGGAGAACTTTCAGGTGTATATTAGTACATGACAAATTGTCTGATCAAGATTTGAGTGAGATAGTCATGTTAATAAATATTATTGGATTGCATATCTTAAATTGAGTGTTGTTTCTATAGTTTAATATACATGTACATGTCTTGTCTGGAGTGCCTCGCACAGAACAGGATCTGAAGGCCCGGAGGGCCTGGAAAGCTGTGTATGAATTTGAAAATCTGAGATGGGAGAGTACGGCTCATGAGGTCTACAGTAGAATCAGTAGGCTACTGCTACAGGGCCGAGATATGGATGCTCACACAGTAAAAAAAAGTTAAAGGTCTTGGATGGCGCTTGATGTCACTTTGGAGGACCACATCAAAAACATCGACCTCTTCCGTGGGTCATGGACAAGGTCCGGGAGAGAACGATGAGACTGGCTGGGTACTTTGTCAGTCACCCGGAACTGGTGGCCAGCCCGCTGATACTGTGGGAGCCAACCCAAAGCATAGCTAGGAGGGGAAGGGGGCGAACCAAGTAGATGGATACATTGAGTCTGGCAGCAGCGCCAGCAACACTGCAGAGCTCTGGACCTTGATGCTGGATAGAAAGGAGTGGAGGGCGGCGATCCAGGAGTCCTGAGTTGTTATTGGCTAGTCTGCACCCTTGCATCACATCGCCAGATGTCTTGTTTGTGTTATAACATGAGCACAATTGTTTATTGAAGAACTGTGACTGTGGGTCATGTGG
>NC_137618.1:24957003-25047003 GCF_963280865.1 Gymnoscopelus braueri | reverse complement strand
CTCGAATCTCAACCAGCATATGCTAACTGTAGCAATTACATCGCAAATTGCTTCTGACTACTGGGGCTGAGGGTAGGCAGAACAGTTTATTTTTCTTGGCAAAAGCATAAAAAGAAATAAAAAGTGCAAAGCCAGTACATTGTTATCTGAAAATGGCCATCGAAATGTGTTTTTAACCTTTGAAAATCCTTATTTCCTTTTAAACTTGTGCAGAATCTGCATGGTTGCAATTCAACTTATTTGAAGATTTCTGCAAGACAAGTGACACAGATTTAGACAGGACATTCCTCTTTGTCTAGGTGTCAAATTGGATCCAAGAAAGATCTTCAAACACATTGAACTTATCTCACTCCACCAACAGGCATCTCTTTTTTCCCACAAAAAAATTTTGTTTAGGTAAATTATCCTCTGTTTTTAAGTGGCCCAAATAAAACCATATTGCATTAATTGCAAATATAATAATGGCATATTCATTCATTGCATAATGAACATACTACAGACCCTAATAGACTGTTGCTGTATTTTCTTGACCGGGAGCATGCAATCATTGTGTGCGCCGTAATTCACTTTTCATCTGTATATATGCTTTATGCTGTATTGTATGTTAATTGTAGAGACTTGTATAAGCTGATCTCTGACATCCACAAAAGTAAGTGTGTGTGTGTGTGTGTGTGTGTGTGTGTGTGTGTGTGTGTGTGTGTGTGTGTGTGTGTGTGTGTGTGTGTGTGTGTGTGTGTGTGTGTGTGTGTGTGTGTGTGTGTGTGTGTGTGTAATAAATAATAATAGCTTGAATTTATATAGCGCCTTTCATAAACCCAAGGACGCTTTACATCAAAACAATGAACAACTAACAGACAAATGAACAATATATATATATATACTATTACCTTCACTGTGAGATTCAGTATCCTGCATACTTCCTGTCACTATTGAAACATGAATGTACCATACTGTGTCTGTCAGTATGTCTCTCTCTCTGCAAGGCCTATGCAATATGGACTAAATCTGTTAAAAAAAATGATACTATCGTATTGTGATTTTAATATCAATTTCTTTTTACATTTTTAAAAAATAACTCACAATGTGAGCTTGCACATTTGCTATAATTATTATTTTTGAACATTTCTGAATGTATAAAATAGGGCTTAGGTGATTAAAATCAGGAAAAGACACCACTTATGCCATATCACATATCTCAATATTACGATAATCCAAAATCCCAGATATCTTGCCTCATATCACAATACCAATATAATATCGATATATTGCTCAACCCTACTCTCTGCACCTGTTTTCACTGCTTTTTTGACTTATCGTTCAATGAATGCTGCAGCAGGACCTCAGTGCCCAGGACCCCCTCTACCTCTTGACCCTTTAGTCTCTCTCTCTCTGGTTGGTCTCACCACCCCTCTGTGACCTGGGGATGAACGCACCAATGAGGAGCCTCACAGTGAGTCATGTGGTCCCTCTCTACTCCATCCTATCCCACAACACCTCAGTCACTCAGTCATTACAGAGTGTGTTGCATATATGCCTCGATGTCAGACGTGTTGTCTCTATGAGCGTACTGTAGATGTTGGTAGTGTACTGTACACCATATATGCCATACTGTTGACTAACTGTTGTGTGTGTTATTTACAGGGTATGCCTGATCGCATGTTATGTGCAGTGCTGGAGCAATTTCAGCTTTACTTTTCCCTTTGGTATGTGCGCTTTGTCTCCATTCAGGGTCATTTCTTCTCGTGTTCTTTTGTTGAAATGGCCTGTACAGCTCTCTTTTTCTCTCATATACATGCACAGGAACACACACACACGCACACACACACACACACACACACACACACACACACATGCACGCACACACACATAAGACACACTGCACCTTAGGTTGTTCAGTATTAATATGGGGGAAGATCATGTTTGATCTTTTGTGATGGTAAGTTATTTAAACTCTTCCAGTGTGAATACACTTGTTTTGTGTCCCATGTGTGCAACATTGTGTATCACAGTGGCCATTCAACAATGCAACACGTCGTTTGGTTGAAGTGTACCTCTGTTCTGGCAATTCAAGTCCGGGTAACTTATTGTGCAGGACACACCACATAGTATGTGTTAAAAAAAGAAAGAAGCTATATATCTTCTAGAGAAGGACAATATGTGGCCTTTTGTATTTCAAACCATGTTGCGTTAAGCATACAGAAAGCTTAAACAGACTGTAATTCTTACCCTTGTGGTCCTGCGGATACTCAGACTTGGATGTAGCCAATCTGGATGCAGCTTTTTGCTCTTCTCTTATCTTGGGTCACTGTGTGATGTGGTCTGTGTCCCTCTGTTTGTCAGATCCACTCTCTGTATAGCACAGCTAGTCCCAGCATGCTGAAGAGGAAACAGAGCTCGCGGGTCGAGGCTCAGGCCATGACCGACTTTGGGCCGGACGAGACCCTCTCCGACACCGCAGACATCTTCTGGATCAACAAACCAGTGAGTTTGTCTTTGAGTGTGTGATTCAGGCACTGTACCATTTGTGTTGAATCTATTGGTAGTGGCTGGTATTTATTTGGTCTCACAGTTACAGCGTATTCAGGAATGGAGGGCAAGAGTGATCGGTAATCCAAAATCAATAAATGATAAGGGGGGCACGGTGGCGCAGTCGGTAGTGCTGTCGCCTCACAGCTAGAAGGTCCTGGGTTCGATTCCCGCAGGGGACGCTGTGGGCGTGTTCTCTCCTCTGCGTCATCAGCGCCCATACCCTAGGTGGGGTTGGCGAAAGGGCCTTTCTGTGTGGAGTTTGCATGTTCTCCCCGTGTCTCCTAGGGTAGTTAATACCCTCACAAAAACATGCAGTAATCCTGGTCACTATACTGCCTCCCCCTGGCCAGCCGGGGCGCCTGATGGAGGGGAAAGGAACTGGTTGGAATAACGTGTTCCTTCCACGCGCTACGTCCAACCGGGGAAATTCTCCCCTGTCAGGTGATAAGAAGGTCAGTAGGCTCTCATGCATTGAAGGAGGCATGAGCTCGGCCCTGGCCTCCCTAGGTTGGCAGAGGGAGTGTAGTGCCCAGGATTACATAGACAATTGGCACTGGGTGTAAAAAATTGGGTTACAAAATCGTGGGATAAAAATTATAAGAGGGAAAAAAAGGAAAGAAATGATAATACTGTACACCAGTGCAGGAATTTCAGGGAGGCCACAAAGGCCATGGCCGTCGTTGCCCCTCAGTTTGGCCTTGTGCCCCTCAAAAAAATGCCATGCCCTGAGGCCACAGTGGCCTTAATGCCCCAGCTGACTGTACCACTTTCTCCTTCTGTCTTTCTTGTCAGTATGTACAGTAGATACCAGTGTCTTTTTCTTGTCATGTAGACACCAGTGTCTTTTGTTAAGATTCTGAATTATTAACTCCCCTGAGTCCCCATCTTTAAACCAATACTACTAGAGCCCGACCGATACATCGGTGGAACCGATACATCGGTCATTTTGGACCCCGATGTTGACATCGGACATCGGTCATTATTTCCCCCGATGTTCCGATGTTTTTTTTTTTTTTTTTTAGTTTTCAAAAACAAAACACATAAAACAAAAAAACAAACAATAGACATCACATATGTTGCCAAACATCATCTTATATAATAATACAATAAAATAGAATAGAAGGAGGGGCACAGTGCTGTTCAATGTTAATAAATGATAGTATATGAAAACTGTAATTTTTTTGTTTAAAAGGTTTTAGCTCGTTCAATTCTTACAACAATCATTCCGATGTTTTTGTCAATAATATTTTCACTGATTGTGCAATTGCTGCGCAGCTGCGGTAAAGGTGTTTATATTTATTTATGTGAAATCCACAAAGATTGCTCGTTTTTCTCAACAATCTCTCAATAATACTGAGAGAGATAATAATAATGATAATAATAATGAATTGCATTTATATGGCGCTTTTCTAAGTACTCAAGTTACTCAAAGCGCTTTACGACTTATCTACCACTACAATACCTTCTAGAGAGACCAAGCTCAATTAATTAATAAATGATATGAATGACTCGACGCGAGGCTCGTTAATTTATGGATCATGATGCAACTGTTAGGTATATATTTTTATGGGCAATTGGGCATAGGCTACTACAATCTTCTAAGCTACTTGTATATCGCTAAATAAATATATATTAACGTCTGTCTGAGTGAGACGTTAATTTAACATCTCCACGCTGTTTCTGAGCGGAGGAGTGCGGCTTGGCAGACGCACAGTGAATACCAAAACTCTCGCCCCAAAACAGTCGCCCTAAAACACAATCGCCCCGGGGAAAATCCCGCGGTATTCACAAACGTAACTTCAGTAAACTATGCCTAAACCTACCTAACCTTATTTCTAAACGTAACCACAGTAAAACTATGTTCTAACCTTATCATCAAACAAATGCAAGAACCGTCGGTCCGCGAAAAAGAATGGGGGTGAGCGTGATTTGGGGCGAGTTTCATTTACTTTCACTTTTCATCAGACGCGGACAAGATGGTCAGTCAGATGAAGCCTAGGGATTCCTCTTACAACTTTGTAAAGCATTACCCTTACCTTGGGCCGTTCATTTTGCTCTCAGCAAGACTTTGTTCATAACTAAAATACAAGGACACAGTTTTGTTGTGCTCAAAGCCTCAAGCCTGTGTGACTCGACGCTCAAGTTGTACAATCCCATAGTTTAGAATGGATCCTATAGTCCGAAGGGACAGTTGTGGGTTTTATTGGTTGTTGTTGGTTGTCAGGGCGATTTCACAACCAATCGATGGACGGGCTCTGCATGAGCACGTCTGTTGCAGGATGCGGTGACAGCGTCATGTCAATGTAATATGAAAACTAAATCAATTGACCAAAACCAAATCCTAAATTTAGAAGTGCACTACACTCCTTTATATCATTATGTATGAAAATGTTTTCAAAATAGTAGATCTACAAGCTCACAAAGCACTGCATAGCAACATGTTGTGACTTGTGAGCTTGTAGATCTGCTATTTTCAAATAGCCAGTGGTGGAAAAAGTACTAAAATGTTTTACTTAAGTAAAAGTATCAATACTGCAATATAGAAATACTCTGTTACGAGTAAAAGTCTGAAATTCAAAATGTACTTGAGTAAAAGTATTGGCATCAAATTTCAATCAATTTCAAGTTCTCAAATGTATAATCTTTTTTTGAAAATAGCAGATCTACAAGCTTGCAGATCAGCTAATTTCAAATGGCCCTATATAGGGCTGAAGTGGTTAATGTATGTTTTGTAATAATAATCAAAATATTCAAAGTAACTAATAACTAAAGTTTTCAAATACTTGTAGTGGAGTAAAAGTATAATATTTGCCTCTGAGATGTAGTGGAGTAGAAGTAAAAGTATTGGAAATTGGAAATACTCAAGTGAAGTACAAATACCTCAAAACTTGTACTAAGTACAGTAATTTAGTAAATGTACTTAGTTACTTTCCACCACTGCAAATAGCCGAAGTTTAAAAAGGGCTGAAGACTTGTGGTTAATGCATGTTTAGTAATAATATTAATAATTAAAATCTACAAAGTGACTAGTAACTAAAGTTTTCAAATAATTGTATTCATGTTTATTTGTAATAATGTGATTGCATTTTATTTAAATGTTCTCAATCTTGTATTCTTAACTTTAATGAAAAAATGAAGTTTATACGTTTTTGAAAATTATTTTTTATTAATTTATTTAATTACAAAATATCGGTCAAAAACATCGGCAATCGGTGGTCCAGGACTCTCAAAATCGGTATCGGCATCGGACCCAAAAATCTGGCATCGGTCGGGCTCACCATGCATAACCCTTAAATTCAATTAATTATTTCAATGGTTTCATTTGATGGCCTTCCTGCCCTGCCATTTAGCCTTTGTGCCCTCATGAAATGGACAACACCTAAAGGACCTTGCCCCTAAAATAACGAAATTCCAGGCCTGCTGTACACTCCTCGTGTTTATTCATCTATACGTTTTTTCTTTTTGTGTGTGTGCTTTTTACTCCTTTTTCTCCCCAATTTAGTCGTTATGCCAATTATTTCCTTCCCACACACATTTGTGTGTTGTCACTTCTGTTGTATCCTACTGACTCACCTGCCAGTTAGGAGCCCCCATCGGAAGGATGTAGAGCCTTCGTGCTACTCCTCCCAGGTGCCGCCCCAGCCCGTAGGTGTACGTGCGGTGACAAATATCCCGCCCGGCATCCCTTCCCGAACACGGGGCCAATTGTGTTTGTATAGACGCTCGACACTAGTCATCTATTTGTAACTGAGGATTTAACTTTTCAAAGCAGTTCAGTAATTTTTGTCCCCTTTCCGCCCATACCCCCCCCCCCCCCCCATATTCTTCCAGTGGGTGCATACTCTGCTGCGGGCCTGTGCCATCATCAGTGTCATTTCCGTGTGTATGAACACCCCCATGACGTTCGAGCATTACCCCCCACTGCGATACGTGACCTTCACGCTGGACACGAAGCTCATGTTCCTCTACACTGCCGAGATGATCGCCAAGATGCACATCAGAGGAATCGTCAAGGTTGTTTCTCATTACTACTACTGCTAACATGTATAGAAATGGTTCAAAGTTGACGCGTTGAGGAGTTTGTATGACAGATGCAACTATTGCCGTTTGTGGCTTTTGGAGATGCGATCTATAGAGGTCCCCAAATGCGATTTCAATTTGGGGATGATTGCATGTAGCATGCAAGACATACACCGTTTTCCTAAGAAATGGGGCCCAGACACAATTGGTGAATGTAATTACATGCAAACGATATGGAGTATGAAAACAGTCATATTATTTTTTTGGTCATATTTCAATTTGTGCCTAATTCGGTTAACTCTCAGTGCCAATGAAATAAAAAAATATGCTCATACTCATAAAAAATGTTATAATAAGTTAAACAAGAAGTGAATGGAGAAGCAAATCTTCGGATCACGATATCTTGGGTTCTGAAAATTATTTAAAAAAAATAATAAAAAGTTTTTATTATTTTAAAAAACTCTGGATAACTCGTTCTTGGCACTGAGGGCATTCAGAAAAAACTCGGGATGTTTTTGGCACTGAGAGCGTTAATAAATATATAAATAAATGAATATATAAATAGCTTTTGGCTCAGCATTGTTTAGAGGCCCCTCAGTGTGTGATTAAAATTGGGGACTGATGGGATCAGTTCATCAACAGCCTCCCCACAAACTTTGGAAGCCAATCGTAGCCAATCTGAATGGAATGTGAAAGATCTGACAGATACATCTTGATTCTCTTGACTCCAGAGATTGTGTATTGTGTACCGATTTGCGTACGTATTGAACAAAACTAGAAGTTCGGGCCGCTGCGCGGCCCTCACATCTAGCGTGACGCGTTGTACACTTTGCATCGCAGATCCAACTTACAGCCACCTCACAGTGTGAGCGAGAGTATTGTGTGAAAGTAGGCCGAAGTCGCTTATAATATTCGGACATGGCAACACTGGTGAAAAGTAAGGCAAATTCGCTTATAATCAGAGGACATGGCAACGCTGAGTGTCCTCTCTTTCTCTGTCCCTGTGTGTCTGTCCCCCTGTCTGTCGAATAAGGTTCGGTCCCACATAGAATAGCCTAGTTGGGTTCCACCTAGGGCCCAGTCCCAGTTGGGACCCACCCCGGTCCCACATAGACTTGCCTAGTTGGGGCCCACCTAGGGCCCAGGTAGAACCCACCTAAAGGCCACATGGGTGTGTGTGTATATATATATATATATATATATATACACATATATGTGTGTGTGTGTGTGTGTGTGTGTGTGTGTGTGTGTGTGTGTGTGTGTGTGTGTGTGTGTGTGTGTGTGTGTGTATATATATGTGTTTATATATATATATGTATATATATATTCTTTCATTCCTTATACTTTATTTATAATTATACAACACTGTTATTACAACTTGTACAACTATTATTTCAACTTAACAACAACAATATAATTATCTGCAAGCAGATATGCACTTAAAGGGTGCACGTTCAACAGTGGAGAATGCATGGGCGTCCTTAACAAATAAACGCTCTCCAGCTGTTTAGAAGCAGATCGCCCACCACAGACCGTTCGTTGCGATGGGGGGCGACCGTGTTTAGGGGCGAGACAATTAGGCGCAGATTGCTCACTCCAGACCGTACGGTGCGATCCGGGGCGACCGTGTTTAGGGGCGAGATTGTGAAACGGCCGCATCGTTAGCTTGTACAGATTTTCGGAGACTCGACACGGTGCAATGGCTAGATGATGAACTTTTGTGTGTCTGGTGGAGAGATTTACTTAAACGCAACGTGCTACCACCTTTGCACGAAAGGATTGCAGTGCATTTCATGCACACACACACACACACACACACACACACACACACACACACACAGCACGGAGAAGTTGTGCAAGGCAACAGCGCGAGGCTGTTCTGTCCTGAAGGAACATCCCACACTCAAGTCAACACAGAAAACTTACTGTGGACTTTTATGCTGAGTTAAAACGTCACTATGGTCGATTATTGCTGTTACTAACACGGCATGCAAGTCTGTCCAATTCCCCACTCTTTCCCTGATACGTTTCCCAGGAGTCATTTAAAAACACTGCCCACCATGAGACCCATTAAAAACATTTGGGGTGGATGTTCTTCCTTGCCCTAATGGGAGCGTGCGTGCAATGTTTCATGCCGATTGGTCCAGCGGTGCTGGAGATTAGCTGACAAACAGACGGACAGGGGCAAAAACGTAATCCTTCGGCCGCCCGACCTGGCGAAGATAATAAAGCAGTTTGAAAATAGGGCTTAAGTGGTCAATGCCATTATCTTATTCTTGAATGGAGCTGCAGGTCGGGATCAATCGACGCAGTTGTAATTAGACAGCAGAGTTTTCCTATAGAAGTACAGAGAAAAAAAGGCATCTGGCAGATGAAAGACCCTTAATTACTGTCATGGAAAGTGCGGACAGTTTAATTGGCAAATCAAGGATAATACTCACACACACAGACAGACAGACAGACAGACAGAGAGGCATATGGCAGGCACAAAATCAGTGTTTCCAGGAACGAGAGCAAACAGCGGGGTAATTTCGACATTTCCTGCTGTTGCCTTGAATCCGCATTTTAACATAAATCAGTCCTGTGTAATGTGAAAGGGAGGACCTGTAATAATTTCCCATTGTGTGGGAATGCGCAATGAAATTCAACTTGTGTCGACATGTGTCGACATTGGGGTGATTGATTGTATTGATTAATCAATGATTAGTGTAGCATTTGACTGAGTCGATATTGCTTGAAGAGCCAAGTGCCAGCAGCAAGGACCTTGAGCACTGATGTTAAACACTGTGAGTGTATCGAAGTAAAGAAATTCAATTCACCACTCACAGATCCATGTATTAGCTAACGCTATAGTACAACTGTATGGTGTTTTAAGTTTTTTAATGTTTTTATTAAAGGATCACCATTACTAGCACATGAAAATACAGACATGAAAGAAAGTGCAAGACAAGTAAAAGACACATTAAGAAGAAAAAATAAATAAGAAAAATAATATATTTATACATACATATATATGAGTGTACATATATATTGGTTCAGCGCTGTTGTTTTAAATGTGCTCTGTAAATAGAGTGGATTGGATTGGATATACAGTACAGCGTTCCCTTATGTGTAGCCATTGAGCCGGTGGTCGCGCAACCCTTTAAGAGCTGTTAACACACCTCCTGAAGTGGTAATTACGATTGCCCATGTTTGTTGGCCCCACGGCATTTGAATTTGTTCTCGCTTCTATGGTTTAATAATTATTTGTCTTGTTTACCATCATGCAAATG
The DNA here is from genome assembly GCF_963280865.1 of Gymnoscopelus braueri. Classification (NCBI taxonomy): domain Eukaryota; kingdom Metazoa; phylum Chordata; class Actinopteri; order Myctophiformes; family Myctophidae; genus Gymnoscopelus; species Gymnoscopelus braueri. Next base: position 25,037,182 of record NC_137618.1, on the reverse strand, counting down.
TGGGCTGTTTGGGGTTTGTGGTAAGTGTTTTTTGCTGGAGTTTTTTTCTTCACTGCCCTGACTGCCTCTTTTATTGGCACGTCACCACCTCGAAACAAATTCAGTGAAGAGGCAAGGCCCTCTGTGCTCACACCCATAACGGGTGGCCAAATTACAGCCTCTTTGCTTGACAGAACACATGGTGCTTTTTAATAATTCCTTTAATTATGTTGAAGTGGATACATAGCATTTTGCTATGTATCCATCCACTCTTTTGTGTGATCATAATATTTCCTTTTGTTGGTACAGGGTAAAATTCATAAATCTCTCTCTCTCTGTCTCTCTCTCTCTCTCTGTCTTGCTCTTCTCTCTGTGCCTTTCCCTCCACCCAGGGGGATAATTCCTATGTGAAGGACCGCTGGTGTTTGTTTGATGGAATCATGGTGTTCTTCATCTGGGTATCCCTGGCGCTGCAGGTATACTCTATAATCTTATCTATCCCTATCTATCCCTAGTGCTGCTACTGCTGCGTTTGCATGGGCTTGCCGCGAGGCATTTATGCAGCCCTAGCGTTGCCTTATTAATCATCCATTTTCTCTTTGTCTTAGGTGTTTGAGATAGCGGAGCTCGTGGATCAGATGTCTCCATGGGGGATGCTGAGAATCCCCAGAGCGCTCATTATGATTCGTGCCTTCAGGATCTACTTCCGATTCGAGCTTCCCCGCTCACGCATCACCAACATTCTCAAGTATATAACGCAATTATTGCTGGGCATCGCACTCTTTAAATACAGCGACCATAACACATTAATAGTTGTACAGATGTAATAACATCATAATGCCATTAAAGCTGACATCGAGACATCCTTTCTTCCCCCGCCATCTCTCTGTCTCTCTGTCTCTCTGTCTCTCTGTCTCTCTCTCTCTCTCTCTCTCTCTCTCGCTCTCTTTCTCTCTCTCTCTCTCTCTCTCTCTATCCCTTTTCACACTTGTTCTTCCTCCAGGCGATCGGGGGAACAGATCTGGAGCGTGTCGATATTCCTTCTCTTCTTTCTTCTCCTCTACGGGATTCTGGGTGTTCAAATGTTTGGAACATTCAACCATCACTGTGTTACTAATGACACAGAGTTTGGGTAATATTACAGTTTTTAGCAACTATTAGTTGTTCTCCATCTGTGATGTTCTGGGCATTTGTTTTAGAGCCTCTTAATTTACAGCTTAAACTGAAATCCAACTGTTATATATTTTGTTATAATATTTTGTGATGCAAAAGTTATGAAACATGCACTGAACTCCACTTAAAATAAACACATTAGGATTTATCCACGTATATGTAATTACCTGGCAGAATACAGTAGGGTCACTATATGCTACTGTATATACTGCTAGGAGACGCACAACGGTGTCTGAAAATAGTCGATTTACAAGCTTACTATGCGTCGATCTACTATCCTCGCTTTATGAATGCAGACCATATCTAGCTTAGCCTGAGGCTACGAGCTCAATCCATGGTCTTGAAGGGCGGACCCAAACACAGCCGCCCGGATTTGTGCGTGGCTTCCTATTGCTTCACCAATCTATGTCCCCGCCTCCCCTCCCCTCCCCTCCCCCCCTCGGCCTGTGCACGGAGCACGCTGACGTCACCAAATTTAGAGCGACGCCCCTCTGCACTCTGATTGGTTAGGAGATAACAAGGTCCAAGACCATCGTTCCTGCATGGCTCCCCCAGGCTTTTTTTCTTTTGTAACAAAAAAAAAAGCCTGGGTTTCCGAGGCTATATCTAGCTTGATCATAGCTATATAGTTACTCTATAGTTCATATTTTCTCAGAATTACCATCTAAATCACATGAAAATCATCCCTTGAAATTGCAAATCCCTATATGCCGAATTTACCAAAATCCCACCCACAATCTGAGAATATATCACGAGAACATGTGTGCAGTGCACATGGTGGGCATGTAAGCGTGCACCGTGCATACGCGCAAAGGAGGTTATTATGTACATGATGGGAGTAATGATGAGAGCAGGAGCCTTCAGGGAGACAAAAGAAAGGGTGGTGGTGATTATGATGGGGAGGGGGGAGGGAGGGCGGTAGACTTGGTACAGCCATCACAGCTCGAGCCGCGAGCGTGCGTGTTAATCATAATAATCAACATCTCCTACATTTTCCTTGCTTTCTGTTAATGCTCATTCCCGCTGTACGCTGTGCCCCCCCACAGCCCCCATCTGTCTGTCTGCTCTCATTGACGAGTGCCTCAGGGACACGGCATACATTGACCTTTTGCTGGCAAGAAAGATAGCAGAGGACATTTTCACATTTCACAGCCGTCTGCAAACATTCTCCCAAAGGTGGCGTGGCTGTGATTTGTTTGCTGCCGTCTCCTTTTCATAAACCCACCCCACCCAGCCCCACTATGCTTTTAGTGGGGTATTTTAGAAAGATGTCACATTAAACGTGGTATGTCTAATCTCTATCAGCCATTTGCCCTTGGTACAAAGTCACAGTTCTGCAGCCTCCTCACACGCCCAGGGGATTTGATTGAGATTGGGAGTGAAATGGCAGGGGAGAGTGTGACTGTTGCGGGTATTTCCATGAGATGAGAAGGATATTGTGAACAAAGTGGTGTCTCCGCTCATTCCACATGTCAAGATGATTCCAATTGACCTTGCTACGCTTTGAAGCTGTGTGACTAAAGACACACCTGTAGATTCATAGGAATTATACAAGTAGACCATGGGCGGTGCCATTTTCTTCAGCTCCACGTTGTGTTTGATCACAGCTTCTAAATGTGGGGGTCAATTCCAAATACAAACTGCTGTGTGTTGCATCCGCTGCTTCTTTGTTCCCCATAAAAAAAAACACCTTTATGAATGTGGGCGGCATTTGCTAACATGGTCAATCTTGACTCCCGGCTGCGCCTCACTGCCATGTGACAATGAATTCCTATCAGATTATGTAAACAAATAATGATTAATACTCTTGAATATGTTTGGTTTTGCGTTTTGACTTGGAACATTGTCCATTTCATGGTATTATTGGACCGTCCGCCTCTCATTTGGGGCTTCATTTATCACTGCTTTGTTATGAACCAAGTTGATTTCTTTGATAAGGCACAGTGACATTAGCCATTAACCAGCCCAGTATAATTAGCTGTATCAGGATTCACCACTATGCCTGTGACTGCCCTTTGTGATACTGCAATAAATTATCCCTTCTCATCCTGTACCCCTTAATAAACAATTTGGATGAATGTCTGGCTGGCCAATTTGAAGGCATTAATTTTCATTAGACAAATCAAGCAGCTCCTGGAATAACACCTGTGGCTAAAAGACATGGGGGCAGGGAAAGAGGGGTGGGAGGCTGTGTGTGTGTGTGTGTGTGTGTGTGAGAGAGAGATTTGGAGAGTGTTTGTGAATGTTACATGTGGACACATCGCAAGATGTTATTAGATCATATTTTAATGGTTGGAATTCCCATCGGTCTCTGTCTCAACTGTTGGCTAATCCTTGACAAACGTTAATTATGCAATTACCCTTGAAATGATCAATTTAAACAGTAAAAAGGGCATGACCTACATTTGACCTTGACGTGAACAAGCCGTATTTTGACTTACTGTGTGGCACTCACCTGTACTGTTCGGAACATAATCTCAATTACCTAGTTTTATTCTGTCAGAATAAAAAGTCTTTGTGATGTGTGCATTTTCCATTATGGTTAGTAATGTGACATGGAACAGCCTGGCCATCCCAGACACCCACTGTTCCAACGATACGGGGGAGGGCTACCAGTGTCCTGCAGGCTTCAAATGTGTGGACCTAATGGAGGATATGGGCCTCAGCAGGCAGGAGCTGGGCTACAGCGGCTTCAACGAACTGGGTAGGAATGGCATCGTACACATACACACGATAAAAACAACACACTAGGGCTGGGCGATATGACTTCAAAATCGCGATTATTAAAAACGTTGCCTCAGTTACGATTAATGAACGATTATTAATAAAAAAGAAAATGAGTGAAAATAGCCGATCTAAAAGCTCACAACGTGACTCATTGTGACGTGTTGTGAGCTTGTAGTTAATCAGTCTAATTGATTTAGTCGGTTATAATTTTGTTTTTAAATTTTTTTCATGTCAATTCGTTGCTATATTTGTGTGTACATCTGTTATTGGTTCTAAATATCGGTTTTGATATATTTTTGGTGAATTGCCCAGCCCTACACCTCCCCCCTACCCCACACACACACACACACACACACACACACACACACACACACACACACACACACACACACACACACACACACACACACACACACACACACACTTCACACACCTACTATTGTAGATGCTACAGTGTATGAGCATGCACATTAACAAAAAACATGTGCAGTATCCCTGCACCAGTGGCAAAGTGGCCACTCTATAGCCTGTATTGTGCATCTTTGTATTTCATCATGAAGAATGTGGTGGGTGGAAAGCTTGCGTCTGTGTGTTTGTTTGTGTGTGTATGCATGTGCGTGTTTACACCAGCTTTAGCGTGAAGCTGTGCCACTTAGCAGCATGCTGCATTCCTATCGGCTGAATGGGGCCTAAATCCAGTGTCAGTACACCGCACAGTGGCTCTAATCTTTAAATTGCTGTGAAGGGGAGTGAGAGAGCTTAGTGGAGCAGCACAGTGCACACCTCAATACAGACTTAGACGTGCTGGACATACCGTCGTGGAGACCGATTATGGTACATATTATTGCTTTTGGTCCTTAATAGATGTATCAGTGTTTACAGTATGTTATGGTTTAAATATCCTTGGCTGATGCTGGAGTTTGTCAAGCATAGGCATACAGTATTTTGGTTATTTCACAATTGGTGTTGTTCATATGAAGGGTGTTCAGACTTAAGATTTTCTTTGACTAGTTGTGTGCATGTTGTGAATTTGTCACATTGCTTGGTTTGCTCTGTTTCTATAAGAACAATGAGTGACTTTTGTTCTTCTAAAAGTCCTTACACTCCTGGAGTTTTTTTTGTGTGAGTGCGGTCATATAATTTTCCAAATTTGCCAAAGTTGTTTATGACATGAGTACATCCACACAGAGCATGAATATAATGCTGCGATAAAGCGACGCAACTTTTAGTCAGAACAAGGTTAATTGATTTTTCACCTCAAATAAAGACATCAACCTATATGAATAAGGCATCAACTATATGAATGCTTTTCTTGTGAAATACTTGCCGGTAATTGCCATATCGTTTATTTTACCTTCAGGCACTGGAACCATAATAAATATGACAACCACGAACACCAGTTATATTTTTCAACAAAAACATATTTCATATTAGCGGAAAAAGTAGGTTGTTCATGTCTGCTTCAAGTATTGTTATGGGTATTTTTCTTCCTCAGGCATGTTTCATATGAGTGGGTTCATAGATCTCTCTATGACCCCATTTCCAAGCATACAAAGAACTTCTTAGTTGCAGACAAGCTAGTATTAAGCTAAAACTTCGGAAACTCTTTTTGATCAGACCCCTCAAATAAACATGCTCTACTTTGAGGAACCAAAATTGACCAACTGTTGTTCACTCTTTTGGAAACTCAAAGAGGAATAACTTTAACCCATTGATACCTGGAACGCTTCTGTGTCACTTTAGATGCCTTTGGCTATTCAAAAATAGCAGATATACAAGCTCATAGCGCGGCACCGAGTGCCGCGCTACGAGCTTGTAGATCTGCTATTTTTGAAAAATCCTGAAAAAATATTTTTTATACTTTTTTCAAAAAACTGTTAGGATTTAGATTTTTTTTAAAGAATCGCCTCAGGTCTTAATGGGTTAAAGCAGGCACTTGGCACGGCCATTCTCACAATCCTGTACTCCTCCCAACTTGCAGGCTGATCTCAATGAACGAAAGGCAGCATGTATTCAGTATATCCCTATCGGAAACTACCCTTGTGGACCCTTTAGCCAATGCCCACACACCTCCAAATGCCATGTTTTCAAACAATCTTTGTGTTATTTAAATGCTTCAATGCCCCAGATTTTGGAGCATATGAATAACCTGCGTCACCCATATGTCTGTAATGATTTAGATTTAGACCCTTTTCCTAGACCTCTCTGGTGATGCAAATGTGACTTTGGACATTCAGTACTGTTTTGATTAGTTTAATTAGATCAGAAGCTAGCAGAAGCTCAAATTGTGTTCATTTAATAGTTTTTTTCTCTCTCTTTTCAGGCCATGTAGCACTTAGAGATTTGTTTCAAATATAAAGTGTTATACGCACACACACACACACACACACACACACACACACACACTCAGTCTTGAACGCATCCGTGGCTGGTCGCATCCGTTACAGTTAGGCTACTGACATTTTAATTACCGCGTTAGTATACTTGTTACTTTATGTGAAAATAACCGACAACTTCGGAGGATTACATGTTTATTATGATCCGACATCTACTCTCACACTAGCCTCGTCTGTGATCACTGATCTCCCCCTCCACTCACTGCAGAGCAGCAGTTCCGAGCAGCAGCAAAGGGACTCACTCACTCGCTCCAGTGTTAAAAGTGAAAGTGTGACAGAGGGCCAATAACTCGGCTCAATTAGCTTTTTCTGTATCGTTTAAAAAAAAGGAAAGGTAGTCCTGGTATGCGTACGCTAGATGTGTCTGTAGTTCCGACCGTCTGGAAAAAGTAATTGATCGGTTGAAACAAACTTTTTTAAGCATGTTTTAGTTAGCCTGCCTGCATGACGCCATGCTGCTGAATAGACGGGCGTTCATGGTCGGGAGACGGGAATGCACATGTACGTTCAATGGAGGCGCACTCAAGAATCAAGTGGTGACGTGAGGTTTATTAATTTGGCTGTCCTTGACATGACAATGTCTGAACCACTGTCTTAGACGGCCGTAATAACTTATTGCGGTCTGTATAATAATAATAAAATAAAAAGTACCGGAAAAGGTACCGTACCGATTCCCATGTACAGAGTACCGTATTGTATCGATTCAAAGGTGAACGGTACTCATCCCTACTAGGGATCGCTAGGAGACTCCTTTAATCATATTTTTTTAATAGTTAGATGGTGCACTTTTTTCATCATAAGCTCTCATAAGCTCAAGCTCATTACAAATGAAAAGTGAAGCTCAAGGTGTTTGTCTGCTTGGAAGGCCAGATCTGAAGGGAAGCATGTTATGTAATTGGTGCAAGGCTTACAGGCGCTATTTTGTGCTAAGTGAATGATTGCTACAGACTGTTGTTTGAATGTGGATCTCTCTCTTATCTCCCTCTGTCTTTGTCTCTCTTTCTTGACTCAGGTACCAGTATCTTTACAGTGTACGAGGCTGCGTCCCAGGAGGGCTGGGTGTTCCTCATGTACAGAGCCATCGACAGTTTCCCTCGCTGGCGCTCCTACTTCTACTTTATCACCCTCATCTTCTTCCTCGCCTGGCTCGTCAAGGTTAGAAACAATAGAAGACCCCACTCCACCCCCTCCCACCCGTCCAGCTCTCTACCATGTCCTCTCTCAACTGGCATGGCTCAAATTGGGGGAAATGGTGTGGGGAATGGACTCCCAATATCTAATTATCACTGTGTTCCTGCTCCCCTCTGGCCTCAGGCCAGACATGACAACTAATCTCCACTGGTTCATTTCCACTCCCAATTATTATTTTCTCTGTCCATCTCCCCCACCCCGTCTCGCTCTCTATCTCTGTCTCTCTGCCAGAATGTGTTCATTGCTGTTATCATTGAGACGTTTGCTGAGATCAGAGTGCAGTTCCAGCAGATGTGGGGGTCAAGGAGCAGCACCACCTCTACAGCTACAACACAGGTAAGGCCATCACACAATACGTGCCCACACAGACACATGCTCACAGCATTGACATGCTTACATTGCCTCTTGATACTGTAACACCATGATGAACTCTTTTCTGTCCCTTAACCCTGATCTTAAGGAGGTGTCACACTGAAAGCTCCATGTGTGGCGTTAGACCTCGGCTGGACATTTATAAAAGGCCATTGATTGATTGATTGAATACTTTATTAAACAGAAATGCAAACAGCACGAGGTACAGTCATACATTTGGGCTAAAAGGATAACACAAAAAAGTCCTGGGGACTTGTTTCCATTGTGTTCCTATGAGGTCCTTGTGGTCCTATGCCTTAAATGCATACTGTCAGAGCACCACTTGTTTTCCCCCAACACAACTGACATGAAAGGAGAAATAGTAAATTGTAGAAACAAGATTAAGATCAGCATAACCTCTAGGGGCCGCAAGCTGGGCTTTTATAGTCTGTATGCTGTTCACACCAAGCACTATATCTATAAATGAAGCATCGCGTTAGTTCATGCAGGGCACAGGAGTCATATACGCCTCAGCTGTAATCAGCTGTCAGTCTGCTGATTGCTTTCAAGCAGCCACGCTTTTCTACACACCAATCACGCCTCATTTCCCCCATTTCCCAACAAGGCGGTCCGTTTAAACACTGGATCTCTGGATCTTTCAATTGCTGCCACACGCTGCTGCTGCTGGCAAAGTTGGCCTCCACCACCCCAGCCTCCACCTTATAGTTCACCTTATAGAAATATAAAATGTTTGCATGGCTCAATACTGAATTAAATGTTCTATGGCTTTCATGTTAAAATGCATTCAAGTTTGCATGACTCAAGTTCATCTGATTAAATGTCTTGCTATGGGCCAGCTCTTGATACCTGTGGGGGGGTTTGCATAGCGTTCCCTGATTTTGCTTAGCTTGCTGCTTGGCAACATTTTGGGAACATCTTAACACATTGATTGCCTGAGTTATTTCAGATTTTTTGCAGTTTATTGCCAGAGATTTTTCATTGAAAAAAAAAAAGTACTCAGGAGCTGAGATACAAAATTTTTAAGTTTTAAGTTAACAAGGAAGTGGATAGGAGTCTAGATCTTCGACTAATCATATCTCCTTGGTCTTTGGGTCAAATAAAAATAAAAAAAAAAATTAAAATTTTAAAAAAATAAATAAAAACGAGTTAACTCGATCTAGGCAATCAAGTGATGGATTTTAAAAACGAGTAAAAACGAGTTAACTCGTTCTAGGCAATCAATGTGAGCAGAGCCATTAACGCCAAGTTTAACTGTATTCCATTTGTTACAATAAATAGTTAAATCTACTTATGACGTGAGTGTTCCTAACTGAACTACTGTATAACTATCAATACACAGAATCGTTCACCACTGTTGTCGTTATAAATGTGGACTTTGGCATTCAGTTGAGTACATTTTTTAAACAATGTAATAACAGTTCATGCTTGGTGTGGTTATCCCTTTAGTCTTGTTTCTAAAATGAATCAAATAGTAGATGTTGATGGCATCCAGTTGGCGTAGATGTAAAACATTCGCCCACTGCCGCAGAGGCCTGGGTTCGCTTCCCAGTGACAGGGGTGCAGGCATGACGCCAACTTGGCCGAGTGCTTCAACGAACACAAATCCAGTGTTCACTTTTGGGAAGCCGGCAAGTCCTTGTTAGTACTGATCCCTGCTGGGTAGTCGGACGCCTGTTGAGTGAGAAGGTTGATGTGGGAGATCTCCACGTGCGTTACACTCCTGGGGAAACTCAGAAGCGGCTGGTGTCTCCATGTGTATTGGAGGAGGCATGTGGTAGTCTACACCTTCCCCAGTTGGGGGTTGGCAGCAACTGCACCACATTACATATTGAGATTTGACAAAGACTGGGGGGCGGAGGGCACACCAAAACAAACACAGCCAGATAAACTCTGTTACTTTGTGGCTAATCTCTCAAGAACAGATTCTGCTCTGCGTTTGAATCTGTCGGGGGGGTTCGTCATATCGCGTACGCACTGGCCTACAAGTGGGCGTGCCTTCAGATCAGGAAACAGGCCGCGCTTTACCCAATCAAATGTAGTGGGCGGGATTTACGTGTCTTCCGATCCTTCCCCACTAGAAACTAACCGAAACTCATTTAACAATAGCGTCCTCGGAGCAGACAAAACCACGGAAAGATATTCACATTTTAACTTGCTCTTTCATCATAAAAACAAGTGGGCTTATAACCAAAACGATCCATGTTCTCTGGGAGAAGTGGTGTTAGTGTTCCGTGTAGAAATATTGTTCGTGGGAATGAAAACATAGTCGCACCACCGGAAGTGAAAGGCTGAAGGCAGACCAAAACCCCGGTTTCCTTGCGTACGTGTGCTACGTCGACTTCCTCCCAGAGCCAAGTGAGATAGTAAAAAACAGCAGAGGGCGCTGTTTTTCCTTTTCATTTGGCGATGGGTTCCCAGATTGCTTTGTGGCAGAGTAATGTATACGGTTTAATATATACAGACATAGACAGGCAGGGGTGTACTGGAGGTGGGGCCGCTCCACTAGTTCAGAGCCTTTGAGTAGTTGTTTGAGCTGCACACTTGCCCGTGAGAATGCGTCTACCTCGTGTATCGATCAAAAACAACTATTTGCACCTCTTACCGACGCTTACAAAAGCTGCCGAGTGTCAACAAACAGTGTGAATTAACTCATTCACTGCCAGAGTAAATAAATAAATAACTCAAATTTTCGTTTTCCTTACCTTTTCAACTAGTCACAGAATATTTATCTCCAGTGTGATCGATCCCCCGATCGTTGCTAAACACGCACGTTCACCCACGCCGACCGGCCGATGGTCTGCTAGTCGAATCAGCGCCGTTCGAGTTGTAAACTGATAGGGGGAGAATAGATCTTTTCATGGGTTACTATCCACGACACGGCTTTCTGCCCGTGCACATAGTGTGTGTGTGTGTGTGTGTGTGTGTGTGTGCGCGTGCGCGTGTGCATGCGTGCGTGCGTGTCTGTGTGTGTGTGGGGGGGGGGTTCTACGTAACAGGTGTGTCGATTACATAGACAGATTAACGTCACCAGTCGCAATCAAAGTGAATCGATAACAAAGGGGGAAGCGAGGGGGGGGGGTGAAAGCGAGGGGGGGTGAAAACGAGCGCTCCTTTTTCAACTTCACTGGTTTTCCAATTTCCCTGTAACATATATATGACAACACTAAAGTGTCCCCATTATGCAAGTAAATAGAATAACATTCGGTGTATATTGTGGGTTAATAAATAGGCCTACATAGGCTATTAAAGAGGTCATTTCAATCGGTGATCGCTCACGTGCGCGTGTATGCGCGAGCGTGTGCACGTGACGTAGCGCTCCACTAGTAAAAAAACAATCCACAGTTCACCACTGTAGACAGGCATGCATATAGAGTACTCGTATGCATGCTGTACACTCGGCGAGTGAAATGGCTCGGTGCTCTAGGATTTGACGCAACAACCTGGCAGGGACAGACTGACTTGGCAGTGCAGAGTGTGAGCCCCTGGGCTACTCAAATTGTTGCTACAGTGTCTTGGAGAAGAGAGAGCATTGGGAGGGAATTGCTGTTAACCCATTAAGACCTGAAGCCGATTCTACATGTCTCCTAAATCCCAACAGTATTCTGAAAAAAGTATATAAGTGGTGCTCAATCTTTTTCATGCCAAGGACCCCCAAAATTATATGTATTTGGCCGTGGACCCCCATCTGAAAATATTTTGGACCAGGGACCCCGAGAAGCAAAGATTTGAGTTAAAAATGTTCGCTTTAAATATATATATATTCAAAGATTTGCACACATTTTCACGATTTTTCAAAAATAGCAGATCTACAAGCTCATAGCGCGGCACTCGGTGCCGTGCTATGAGCTTGTATATCTGCTATTTTTGAATAACCAAAAGTGTAAAATATGGCTTTTTAGCTCAAATCAAAAAATGACACAGATACCAGGTCTTAATGGGTTAACCCATTCAATGCGGGAACGCATCACTGTCATTTTAGATGTCTTTGGCTATTCAAAAAAATTGCAAATATACAAGCTCATAGCCTTCACAGAATGCCACGCTATGATCTTGTAGATGTGCCATTTTTTTTAAAAGCATGAACATTTGTGGAAATCTTGAATATATATATTTTTAAAGCGAACATTTGTAACTCAAAAAATATATATATTCAAAGATTTGCATACATTTTCAAGATTTTTCAAAAAATAGCAGATCTACAAGCTCATAGCGCAGCACTCGGTGCCACACCATGAGCTTGTAGATCTGATGTTTTTGAATAGCCAAAGAAATCTTAAAATGACACAGATGTGTTCCCGGTCTTAATGGATTAAGGACCAACGGAGAGCAATATCATACTGATTATTGCTGTTTGTACAGCCTGTGTGAAAATGTATTTAAAAAGGATGTCTTTTTTGTTTGTTTATACAATTCTAATAGACGTCTAATTATGCATGATTTAGTTCTGTCCGGTGACTAATGGCACATAAGACTGTTCTGCTCAGCCACATATGCATGTACTGTTTAGCACAACTAAAATGAAGACTTGGATCTTATTATATCGTCTCTGTTTGGTGGAAACCTCCTAGTCCAAAAACTGTTACTTTTCAGGATTCAGCATTTTGAGCTTGCAGATCTGCTACTTTTGAGGCTTTTGTGTGACACTGTAGTACGATCAAGTAGGGCGTTAACTTACGAAAAAAGACAAAAAGTTAACTCATTCAGTGCCATGCTTATTTATGGAATTTTGGCTCTGAGTGCCACAACCAAAATTAATTGTAAAAAAAGTGCTTAGGAGCCGAGATACAGCCTTTTTTAGTAAGTAGTTAAACAAAGAGTGAATGGAGCAGCAAATCTTCAAATCATCATATCTTTGGTTCTGAATTTGTTTTTCAAAAAAATAATTTAAAAAATGACGTCTTAGACGTCCTGTGGCACCCAGGGCTATTTAGACGTCGGACGTCTTAGACGTCCTGTGGCACTGAATGAGTTAAAATATGGAGATAAGAGGTTTCTGCCTGACAGCAATGATATCTTTTGACCAAACTCTAAATCAGATGTTACCTTTAGGAGTGCCGATGAAGCTTGCACCAAAACGGATATGGTATAATATACCAGGACATCCTTACATAGTTTAACAGTATAATATAAAGAGTACTTTCTACACCTACTCTACATGAAAAATACCTTGAGATAACTTCTGTTGTGATTTGCCGCTATGCAAGTACAATTACTTTGACTTGACTTTACAAAATAATTCAGAAATTGCCATTTACAATTACTGTATGTTTTTCCTTCATTATAATTCTCTTTCAAATAAAACACTGGGTTTTGGCACGGTAACAATCCATTATAGACAGAGTAGGAGAGAAAACTGCTCTCCGTGTGCCGAGAGGCATGACAGAGCACATAGTCAAAGCGCCCCAAAATAACAATCACTCTGCCAAAACAATCAATACAGACAATACAGAGTCTTAGAAAAACAACACCTCTGCAGATAGAAACAAATGAAAGAGCAGGGGAAGTCAGATCAATAGTTAAAACATTTGAATTTTCTTTTAAATGAAACTTCCCGAGAGATTACCCGAAAGTATTGCAACTACATTTATAACATTTTCTTAATCAACATGGTTAATAATTACATGTCATGTGATATGCTGCTTCAGTACACTTCAACACATGTTACTAGGAAAACTACAGAAAATTTGAAAAGAAGATTTCCTACACATTTTCAATATACCTGACCAAGTGGCCAAATATGACGAGTAGGGGACCATGACAGAAGGCAGAACATGAAGATTCAACATTGGTTTAACAAAGCAAAACAAAGCAATGTTGCTATTAAAGACCTTGAAAACTAGTAAAATAAAAAAATAAAACACTGACAACAAGGTTGTCGCAGCGCTGTCCGAGTTGTATACCAATAGTGTGGGAATCTGTTAAGATCATTCTGTCGTCATCAACATGAAAGGGCATCCTCGGCGCTGGGGAATGATTTCATATCCAGGAATTATAGACAGTCCCACTGGCTATCACTCTAACAAATTGCCCACAATTTCACACATTGCCCGTACTAGTCCATTGGCCGGACAAGATGTCGGTATCACTCAAGGTGGCAACGGTTACTTATCATTTTTGAGAAGCTCTGTCTGTAGATAATATTTTGGTATGAGTCACAGCTAAATTGGTGTTATCAGCACCTTGAGTGATACCGACATCTCGTCTGGCCCATGGACTATACAGGGTCCAGCCATTTTACCCTGTCTTGTTTAGTGATTGGTCACTTCAGAATCTTGTCACACTTTGCATTCACACTTTATACTACACTGCCCGTTCAACTTCGTAGAGGAGTGTCAGACTATTCTTGAACCACAGCCATTTTCCAGTGATTGGACTAGCACTTGATTGCCCCATTTGCACATCTTGTAGACACCACTACATGGGCTGATAGAGGATTGAGAGCTACTGTAGGTTTCAAGGGGAGAAAATGACGAGGCAGCACTTTGAATGTGTGTGTTTTAAGGAGACTTTAAAAAGGAGAACTAGGATGTTAGCACTGCGGAAGTGAATCGTAATGGCTGGCTTGTTATTCTGATAAATTCCAAGAAAGGGTCTGTACAATTAATTTAATAATTAATTTAATTTAATAATAAATCAAAGATTTAAAAAAAAATATATATATTTTATGCTATGGTTGAAAATAACTAATTTGTCTTGTCACATCTCCTAGCTGAGGAATACTGTACCTGTGGTTTGAGTTTGAAGGTGAAATCGCTTTACGGACACTGAAGGAAGTAGTGTTCTGTGAGAATAAGATTGAATTGCTCTTATTAAGTAGCCTGCTGCTATTCTCTACCATTTTAATGGTTCCTTATCTATAATAGAGTTGGCCTGACATGAGCTGTTTTCACTGGTGTATCTGTTTTAAAAGTAGGCCTAATACATTTCAGAAGGAAATGGAAGGGGCATGGAAGGCAGCACCTTTGTTGCTGCTGTCACAAAGCTTTCAAAGAATGTACCATTATAGGTTTAACGTCTCATTTTACAGCGTCGTGTTTTTCTCCCCGTACTTTGTATTTGTTCTGTATCCCTTTATAATTCACAATAAGTGTAAGACTTGCTGTAACTCCATTGCCTACATAGAAGTCACCCAGACTTCTATTTAGAAGGTCTTCCTGGACTACAGTGGACTTCAGTCTGTGTGGACCCGAGGGTGTTCCCAAGTTTGACTACAGAATATTTAGTTCAGCCTCTACCAGCACCTCCACAGTGATGGGCAACATGACACTCCTAAAATAACTTTAGAAGATATGTAAACACCTTCTAAGTAGCCTCGGGAACCAACGGATCATGTGGATCATGTGGTCCATCGGGCAAGAGCCTATCTCTGGTTTCTGTGTGAGGCGGCTTGATTTACTAGTACAACCCCTGGACATGATGCTAGTATGTGGCAGGGACTTACCCCCAATCCAACTCTTGATGCTGAGTGCTAAACAGTGAGGCATTGGGTCCCATTTTTATAGTTTTTGGTAGAGGGCGCCAATGGCCGAGTGGTTAAGGTGCGTACCAAATATAGGTTCTGATGCAGCCTGACATCGAGTCCCAGGTTCGATTCCTGAGCCTTGCGGACCTTTGCTGCGTGTCACTCCCGGACTCTCTCCCCGTTTCCTGTCTGTCTCCATTGTACTATAAACAAATCATCTCTCTCTCTCTCTGATAACTTGGTACAGCGTAACAAGATAATCTTAACAAGGTGTTTGACATCAGTTGGTGTCCTGTGGCTGTATTCTCATGTGTGTACACTCGATGAACATGTCCCATGTCCCATAAGTAGACCTCAAAGAGAGAGTGATTAGTAGTATTTCCCCAAATTCAACCACACAATTGACAATTAACACATTGACCGCCGGGCCCGTAGTTCTACGGGCCGTTAAATCCAACGCTTAACCGCCGATCCCGTAGCCTACGGGCTGTGGTGCTTTTTCCTTTTTTTCGATTTTTTTTTTTTTTCAATTTTCCGGTACGGCACATTTCATTGTAACACCACCGGAAACAGAATTATTTGGGATCCGGTTTTGACGATCACGCCGGCTCCCATTCTAAAGTCTACACTGAAACGCCATTTTCTTCGATTGTAGTTTTTCTCCTCGCTGATCACTGTTTAACATAAACCGTTCTAACTCAACAATGGATGCCCCGTTTGACACGTGGTTTGGACTGGTAGACACAGGGAGATGTCCGCGATGTTTACAAACAGTGCACAGATCAATCTTAAAGGAGCACTTCACCCCTGGAAGAAGTTTTCGGTCTTTTAATGAAGTTTAGGAGTCAAGAAACAAGATCCTGGGTTTTTTTTTTAAATAATCTGTGTTTTTAGATATCTAGTAATCTTCGCAATATTCGTGACGTTATTTGCATCATGAGAGATTGGTCTCATTCCTTTCCGCACTACATGTCTCGGCGTGTCTCAGTCAGACCATCTCAAAAGACAGCCCCAATGGGGTGTCCGTAACACTTTGTTCAACCTTCTTTCGCCACTCGGCCACTCCCATTAGCTGCGGCCAGCGGCCCTTGTAGAGTGAGGCATTACTTTACCTGAGTTATCTTCTGATAGTTGTACTTGAATGTTGACATGAAATAATAATCCTGTGTAGTGTTTCATAAGCGCAAGCTTGAAAAAAAAAATACAGCGTGGAGTAGCAGCGCTGGTAAACAAACACCG
Source organism: Gymnoscopelus braueri (assembly GCF_963280865.1). Lineage (NCBI taxonomy): Eukaryota > Metazoa > Chordata > Actinopteri > Myctophiformes > Myctophidae > Gymnoscopelus > Gymnoscopelus braueri. The sequence continues at coordinate 25,020,643 of NC_137618.1, read as the reverse complement.
TCACGAAAGGCTAGGATCATAATACCAAGGATGTGACAGTGATGTCAATACTATGCGACACGGAAGTGAAACTGCATGAAGATACTTATATGTCCCAGTGATATGACATCACTAACGAATCCTTGGACATAATATGTAACTAGATGAACGTTTGCGAGGACAGCCAGTGTTGCCAGATATTGTGAGAGAAATAAGCAGCCAGGTCTATGAAAACAAGCCCAAAAGAAAAATAACTATGCCAAGAGCACTTTACCTAGACATGGGATATTATATATTTGAAAATTGCTGATCTACAAGCTCACAACGCTTCGCAACCCATTGTGAGCTTGTAGATCTGCTATTTACAAAAAAATCTTGAGGGGGAAAAAGTCCAAAATGTGGATTTTTTGCAAAATATTTTTATTTGCTTTTCAAAATGTGGAATATTTTTTACACATATTTGTTAGGGGCTCCCTGCCACAAATTATAATTTCAGATGGGGGTCTGTGGAAAAATACATGAACATGTTTGAGAACCACTGGTTTAAACAGCAATCAAAACATTTGGAAACAAGCCCAAATATCAACTACATTTTAGAAAGAAGCCGCTTATAATAAGCAGACATGGCGACACTGGCATGCTGTTTGGATGTTAGGGATGTTATTGTTGGAGATCACACCCACATGGAACCTCCCCTGCCACAAGGCACCAAAGCATTCTGGGAGTTGAAGTTATAGGCAGTGATACGCTGTGGTCCCCCTGTGGTCCCCCCTGTGGTCACCCCTGGAACTTCTTCCAGGGGTGAAGTGCTCCTTTAAGGATTTTAACGACGTCTATGGCGACGTGAAAAAAACAAAAAACAACAATAAAACGTTGGCACTGGTGAGTACATTATGAGATTAACCTCTGGCGGTCAATGTGTTAAACACAATCAAAATGAACTTCCTGTATTAGCCTGTTTTGTCAAACTTTACATAGCAGTCATGCATTTGTCTGTTTTCACCTTAGTGAGAGGGGAGGTGCACAAGGCATGCTTGTAGTTGGAGTAATATACAGTCAAAAGCAATCCAAAGAATCACATACTTCTACATATTTTTTTCTCCCTGTAAAATATCACTTCCCCACTGCAAATAGTGTTAACTTTGAGTGACTGCAACTTTTTCCAGTGGTGAAATTCTCCTTTAAGATAAATCAGTTTTTAGTCCTTTTATATAACCAGCACTCTCAGCTTATGTTTCCTTCTTTTCAAATCCATAGTTTGATGATGTCGTTTTCCATCTATAGCCTAGAAGTGCAAATCAAAATGTACTGTACACCAATTTGTCCATAGATTCATAATGCTGTTGCGTCAATCTGCATTTCCCCCACCCTCAGTGTGTCTTGTAACTACAGTCCTTCGTTGCTGTCGAGAGTCGCCTGCAGAATGTCATAAAAATAATAATAACTAGAAAAAGTGCTCCTCGGAGCACAGGTCTCCGCCAGGTCAGGTACGTTATTCTGGCCTCCTGGTGGCGCTATAATAGGCCAATGTGAAAAGGGTGGCATTTATTCTTGGGTCTTTCACGGCAATCAGACACTGCATTCATGATTTGAGGCATTTTGTTCCAAAAATGTGTTTTGCTAAATTAGACCTGCTGGTGGCGCTATAACAGGCCAATGTGAAGGGTGGCATTTCTTCCTCGGCCTAGTGGGAATGTGCGTGTGAAAATTCACGGAAATCGCAAGCTGCGTGCATAGTTTGAGGCTTTTTGTTCAAAACGGACCAATCCTGCAAACTTTGGAAGCCAACCGTAGGCAATGAAGATGGAATATGGGAAATCGGAAAGATTCGTGTTGATCACATGACTATAGAGATACTGTGTACCGATTTGCATGACGTTTGGATAAAATCTGTAGGAGTAATGTAAAAAAATGGGTTTTGCACAAATCGGCCTCCTGGTGGCGCTATAACAGGCCCATGTGAAATAATTGGGGCAGAGTTTCTGAATTGGCATCCAGGGAGTGTGTGTGCAAAGTTTCGGAGCGACCGGGCCAACGGTGCCGGAGATTAGCTGCTAACACACAGACAGGACGGACACACACACACGGACACACGGACACACACACACACACACGGACGGACGGACGGAGGGTAAAACATACTCTCTCGCCATGCCTTTCGGCCTGGCGGAGACAATAATAAGCTTTATTTGTATAGCACCCTTCATGACATCAAATACACCCCCAAAGTGCTTTACATAAAAAAGATCAACAAAAGAAAAATGCAAGCAAAAGAAAAATTACACAATATTAAACAAGATTAAAAACATTAAGATCAAAAACATGATCAAGAACAAATGACAACGAGGCAAGATCAAATTAAAACAATACAAGGAAATAGCAAGAACAAAACAAAGATAAAATGGAATCTACTGAAAGCAAGAGTAAAAAAGTGGACTTCAAATCATGGTTTCCAATAATGAATGTCTAGCTGGGATACAGGCTGGTGCCACAGGCATGAAGACAACATTACGACCTTGAAAACAATTAGCATTTTCTGTTGCGATAAAATTAAATTATAATCACATCGTCATGCCCCAATCTTTATCTTGGAGGGGGGAAAAGTAATTAGCTGCTGCGCAACACTTAACTGTCAGTCACAAAGGCGGAAACAATATTCTTCTTTTCCCCGGTTCCTTGTCGAGGATTAAGGCTGACAGGACATGATCCTGGAAGACAAACCAGGCCCATACCACTGTGCTATATGTCCTCGGCTCTGCTCTATTGTCTCTGGATAGACTACAGACTTGGCAAAGATTCGTTAAGCAGATTGGCTTTACAAGCTAACTGTAGAGATAGTTAGAGATAGATTTTGTTTCGCATTTAAGTCATCGGTTGTGTGTTGATGAGTAGATATTTGGAGCAAACGTGACTGCTGTTAAAATGATACAGTGGCCTCGTAGCGCCTATATTATGATCATGTAAACCAAGTGTAATGAGACAAGTAAAGTGTACCATATGTTACTTTCTGTGCCTTTTGACAAATTACAGATGAGGTTGGGGTGAAACTATGCGGCATAAGTGATAGTGTCATCCTTTTATGTAACATGCCCATGTATGGAGACTATTTTGGGGCGCGCGTTATATAAATCAGGCCGGTGTCACGCGTGGGCCCTGGCCGGTACCAGCTGTTAACAGACAGATGGACGAACACACACACACATGGACACACGGACGGGCGTGTCAAAAACATAGTCTCGGCCATGCTTTCGGCCCGGCAGAGACAAAAACTACACTAAACTAAATAGCCACAGACAACCTGTCAGAGTCACTGCTTGGTCAAGCAATGTACCAATATGGCGCTGGTGAATGTGTGTCTACTTGAGTGTCTGGTTTTGTGTGGTTGTGGATGAACTTGACTGCATACTGGTGGTGTGTGATAGCCTTGGGTTGATTTCTTTAGCCACAGATGTTTCATGAAGATACAGCTGGAGGGTGTGTTTGTGCTTGAGTTAAGTCTGTTGCTTGTTTTGTTTGTGTGCTGCATCTCATGTGCTGTGTGTCTGTGTCACAGATGTTCCATGAAGACTCTGCTGGAGGATGGCAGCTTGTTGCAGTGGACGTCAACAAGCCACATGGCCGTGCACCCGCATGCCTCCAGGTATGTACACCAGAAATAATGTTATGCTCATGGTGCTGAGGGTGTACAGCATTGCATACTGTACACTTATACACACACATCAGATAATGTACAAACATGAGATATGGAAATGGAGCGCTATGGGTGCGTTTGTAAATCCACTCTGGCACTCTGCTGTGGAATCACAGCGCTCTCATCAGAGCATGGCGGAGCACAGAATTATTATTTTGTAATTTACCGAAGGCAATTGGGTTAGTGTCAAGACCAAAAACAGAAACCTTATTGCCATGATAAAAAAAATATGTTTCTACCATTTGAGAGGATTTTCTAGACAGCCACGAGGAGGAATATATGAATAGCAATGTTACTTTCTAATAACATCTAATAATATATTTTATAAGATCGTGTATAATGTGTTGAAGGCGATTTTTAACACAGAATGACTTGCTGTAAATCACTTTCAACTAAATAATAAGTAAATCAACTTTAACAAGATGATGCACACTTTGTGTGTGTTCATTCACCAAACTAGACACTTTTTGCCATGACATTCTTGTCTTCAGCGATGACTCTCTTCACAGCATCTGGTGTACATTCTGAGCACTTCCACAGTGCAGTGTGCTTATTTAACAAACGACAAGGAAGTACACAGAGCGCACTGATGCCCTCAGTGTGATTTTATGATTGTATAAATGCCTAATTCATGTGCAGAATTCCTCAAGAAAGGCATAGGCCTATTGTGTCAGGGTGTCAAATAATGAAAGGATAATTGATCAATGATCAGGCAATCAAAAACACATATGTTTTATACTTTTTGAAATATTTAACTTTCATTTTATAATGGATGTCAGAGGGTCTGTGATAGTGCTGACACCTTGCTCAAATTTGGGACTGGCCACATTTCTTCCACCTTTATTTTATGAAAACTTTCAGGTTGTGTTTCAGGTACAGACCAATCCTGCTAGTTTTGTGGTTTTTAGTTACCATTTAATTAATTGGTCAATATTTCAAAACTAAATAAGTTCTCATTTTGAAAGAAATAATGATCCACATAAAATTTGGTAGCAATTGGACCTACTGTGTGGTTTAGGAGGAGTTTTTTGTTCTTTAGTAGTTGATGAGGCTAATTTATAGGGTGAGGACAGAGGATAGATACTTGGCAGGTTTTGTGTGAAACTGACTCACGGTGCAACTTTTAAAAGAGGAAGTAAAATAATTATTAGGGCTTTAGCCCTTCAGACTTGAACCCCTAATAAAGAAACAATGAAAAAAGAAGAAAGGATGGAGTAACAAATGAGAGAGACAGAGGAAGGGGATGGGGAGGGGAGAGGATAGCCAGAGGGATAAACACAGCTGACTTCCCTGTCAGGGCTGACTGCCCTGCACTAGCCATTACTGATAGCATCTCCTTCATTTGACTGCTACCAGAATAGCTTGTATTACCATCTTCTCTACCCGCCAGTGACGGTGCACTTAAAGGGTTAATGGAGGGAGATGAGAAAGGGCTTCGGGGGGAAAGACTCTTGCAGGGCGGACTGGCCGTCTGCGAGGCCATGGATGGAGTTTTAGTGGGTCAGCGCGTATCGGGAGCGGCTCGCACCTCCATCACTCCGAGGCTCCCAGCCCTACATGGCAAACAGCCTCCGGCAAGTGTGACCATAGAGAGGATGGAAACTATGACACAAGACAGTTAGAAAAACAAACACATAATTAATATGCATTCAGCCTACTTGCAAGTCTTGCTGGATTGAAATACTTACGGCCAGTGGAATAATGAGTAGATCTGAAATAATAAGCTCCCATCTTCCATAGATTCAGTATACGTTGCCGGAGGAGCCGATGACACTTGTCGCCGCGGCGGATGCCAATTAGCTGAACAGAGATGATGTGTGGGTGGTGGTGGCAGACTGGCAGTTGAATAAAATTATGTGGCTAATAAACTCCTTTTGTAGTTGTAAGAAGTCATCGCAAGATAAAGTTGACTCCATATTTTGGAGTGCTGATGTTTTTGACGGTATTGAAATCAGATCATACGTTGATACTGCCCAAGCCTAAAGTCTTCTCTTCATCTTCATAGTGACAACATCGGGGAGTATCAACAGTGTTAACAGAAGACATTGGTGTAAAGGCTGTGCCTATATACTATTACTACTAGGTCATGTCGAACCGCAGCTCCATATTGATGATTTAATCACATACTGTAATGTTTTTTTTTCTTCATACATTAATTAAGTTGATGCTATTGATGAAAAGATTTTTCATATCTCATCCATCTTGTATTCATTTCTTCCCACCTTGGCAGACCAAATGAACCCCCCCCCCCCCCCCCCTTAAAAAGGCTCAAAGCACTGTAATTGATTATGTGACTCGGTCTGGAGGCAGAAACACAATCGGTCGATTATATGAGGGATATCTTCATTTCTGCATATACAAGTCTGCTGTCATCCTTTTGTGAGACTCACTATTACTGTAGCCTTTGGAAGCACACCGGAAACTCACTTTGCACAGTCCCAAAGCCTATCGTGTCTCTCTTTCTGACAATACTGGTAATTTCACCTTATTGGTCAATAGACAGTCACTGTGGTCTCTGTCCTAACCGGGAGTTGAATCTATTGAGACCTAAATGTCTCAATAGAAGAGCAGGGAGACCACCTCCATCCACCACAGTTGTGATACAGTAGTTATGTTCTATTAACTGATTCACTGCCAATCACGTAGATCTACGCAAAACTATTTAAAGCCGCCACGTGCCAATCGCGTAGATCTACGTGAACTTTTTTTTTTTCTTTTTTTTTTTTTTCTTCAATTTGACCCAAAGACCAAGGAGATATGATTTTTCGAAGATCTAGACTCCTATCCACTTCCTTGTTAACTTAAAACTTACTTTTCTTTTTTCAATGAAAAACTCTGGCACTGGCTAAAAAAATATGAAAATACCTCTGGCAGTTAATGGGTTAACATACTCTAACAGAGTATGAGGGACCCCAGCTTGAAAGAGGTTAACTCCAAGCGCCCAGAACCGAGAGAGAGAGCAGTGAAGCGCATTGGACATGTTGGTCAAACATAGGTACTGCAGCTTATTACGGCTGGGGCCAGACACATGAATGAGCGAAAACGGTTTCGCGAGCTTACGCACGGGGTTGCCAAACGTGTCACATAGGCCCTAAATGGACCCGCCCGTCACATTTTCCAACCCGGAAGAAGGGGTGAAAAGGGAGTGCGGGGATTTCCGGTGCCCTCTCTATTATTTTTTAACTCTATGGGTTAACTCCCATTGCCTGGTAGAGCACACTTCAACTCTACGGCAAATCAGCTTTTTTCACTGTATTTTTTATTTTATTTTTATAATCAATTAAATTGATTAGTTGGTTAAACTGTTGCATCCCTACAAGACAGTAAGCTGCTCGCCAAGTAGGCAGTTAGAGTAGAGAGAGAGAGACAGACAAGCAGGCAGTGGATATCCAGCATGTGGGGCTGGGCCATCTGCCTGTGTGCGGGAAGTGAAGTGTGAAGGTTCTGTTCTGCACTGCCAGACTCCAGAGTAATTGGCCATCAGATGATTAAAATGTTTCAGGGCGAGCAGGTGGGCACTACCTACAGACATGACAATCCTGTGTTTCACCCCAAGTCTTTTTAGCCTCTCCACTGTCTTTCCTGCTGCAACCTTCCTGTTTCGTATATGAATGTCTGTCTTTCTGCCTATCTTTCTGTCTGTCTATCCGTCTGCCTGTCTGTCTGGTACTTCTGTTTGTCTGTCACTCTCCCTGTCTATCGGTTTACCAGTCTGTCTTGTATCTGTTGGTGCATTAAGATGAGATAAGATGTTTATTGTCACTGTATGGAACATACAACGACATTTTGTTTAGTGCATCCACTTAAAACAAATAGAAGCATCAACAAAGAAATACAGATAGAGCAACATTATGCCATAAACTGTTAGTCCGTCATGGTCAAGTCATCATAGTCTGTTGTCAAATGAAAACATCCATAATACATACAATAAAAAAATTATCTTGAATATTAAAATAAGCATTAGTGCATGTGTCAAGTCGCTGGGTGTGCCAGGTGTCTGCTGGCTTTCTGTCTGTGGGTTTGCCTGTGTCCAGTGGACTGCAGCAGGTGGAGATAACACATAATGGATTAACCACCTGCTCTTCTTGAAGACAGAGGAGAATGCAGCCTCCCCTCCTGAGGTGCTAGGAACTAAAATAGCCTTCATAACAGGCAGTGTCCCCACTCTCCTCTCCTAATCAGCCCAATTGCTTTTCATTACTGTTATTATGGTCCAGAATCCCACACCATGGGCTACAGTGGCTGATTTGAAGCTTAACCCCTTTGGTAGCAGTTGGTCTTCACATAATAAATTAAACGGCCATGTTTACCCCTCTACAAATAATATGTATGTTGTATGATATGTACCAAGTACCAACAGCGTTATTAATATATTCTTTTTTTCCTTTGTGTGCTCTGAATTTTCACACTGCACAGCTAAGAGAAATAAAGTACTTTTGTCGTTGCTATGTTTCCCAGTGTTACTCTCCAGACAACAATATAGACCAATGGAGGTTAATGAGGCTTCCTGTTTCATCCCCTAAAGGCCTGGTCGACTAATTAGCCCCTGGTGTTCACCATACCATAATTACTTTACAGATTGGAACTCTCAAGCTGTGCTGAACATGAAAAAAAAACACCACACTATATACGGTACAAAGTTTACTCTTCTGGAGAAACAAAATCAAGGAAAGACTGCAAACTGGTCCTCTTAAAACCTCCTAAACATTTACAAACATGGATTGACATTGCACAATGTGCCGTTGTTAAAATATCCACCATATGCCAACCATGTGCCAAGCTTGTGCCAACCACTGTTACAGAATAAATAATAATTAAGATACAGTATACTGTATATGGCTGCAATTATATATAATTTTCTTAGCGAGAAGCGTCTTTTTATATTAAACAAATCAGCACGAAAGAAATCTAATATATATTTTAATCGACTGAATCGATTAGTCTGATTAACCACTCAATCATAAAAGTACCCAAAATAGCTGATTAATACGCGACGCAACGTGTTTTGAACTTGTACATCTGCTACTTTCGGTACTTTTGAAAAAGAACAAAATCAAATCTATATTTCTTACATTTCTTTATAATCAATTCAATTGATTAGTTTCATTAACTGCATCCCTTATTTAGTATTTACTGAGAGAAGTATGGGAAGTCATGGTATAAATGCAACCCACAAACACCATATTGCTCAGAATTCAAGTCCAGCACAATTTAGACCGCATGCCTGGTAGATAAATACAGTGTGATGGATAACACAGAGCCATACCGGGGGGACAAGAACTGGGTCTTATATCCCAGGTGGGAACACCTTCATGACCCAACTCCCAATTCCAACCAACGGTTATTGATTCTTTAGAACAACCTTTGTCCCTCTGCCGCCACCTGACTGTCCCTAGTGACTCATGCACGTTAACCTGTACACACACACATACACACACAAACACACACACACACACACACACACACACACACACACACACACACACACACACGCACACAAGATGTGTCAGGGTTAAGGTCAGTTTGCCTGTTTGAGCAGAAGGAGAATGAGTGCAGAGGAAAAGGAAATTGGCGCAACAAGATGGCGAAAGTCACAGCAAGGTAAATATTAGCATAGACTGGGCTAATGAAAAGAGAAGGGCTGGATTTTTTTGTGGTGTGAATATGATTTAAGTGGACAGGGAGAGGAAAAAAAGATACACAGACGCAACAAATGACGACAATGCCACAGAACGAGCAATATCAAATCTTATTAAAAAGAGACATTAGGAAAAAGCGACTCGCACAGACAAGGTAAAGATGACTACTAATGCCAGGGCGATGCCGTATAGAAATGAAACCCCAAAGAGCCGTCTCTGAGTGGCACTGGGAGAGCGAGCACCAGCGATGGCAGAGCCGTGTAGGGCTCAATGAGAAGCGGTGGGAGGTTACAGACAGACAGACCGCCATGTTTTATTAAGAACCCATTTCCCACCCAGAGACATGAGTCAGCCTGCTTTAGGCGGGACCGTAATAAGCCTAGGGACTCCCACCCGGCTAGATCCCCAACCCCAGCAAGATTCTGCACGCACGAGCGCACACACACACGCACACGCACACACACGCACACACGCACACACACACACCACTTCTGCTTAGAGCCTTTCATTAAACTGCAGTGAAAGCAGAGTTAGCCTTCGGTAAAGGCTCCACATGCTGCCTCTTCATGGATGCGCTATTTTATGGGCTAACTTATTGTCTCCGCCAGGCCGATCAGCGTGAAACTATGCACGCACACTCCCTAGAGGCCAAGGAAGAACTTCTGCCCCAAATCTTTCACACTGGCCTGTTATAGTGCCACCAGGAGGCCGATTTTTGCACAAAAAATAAATAAATTACTCCTACAGATTTTGTCCAAACATCACGCAAATTGGATTCGGTACACATTATCTCTATAGTCTTGTGATCAAGACGACGGATCTGTCAGATTTTTCATATTCCATCCTGATTGGCTAAGATTGGCTTCCAAAGTTTGCAGGAGTGGCCTTTTTTGAAAAAAATGCCTCAAATCATGAACACAGCGTCCGATTGCTGTGAAACATTGGTGGCCCACAATAACCTACCTGCCCTGGCGGAGACCTGTGCTCTGAGGAATTTTTCTAGTTCTCACATCTTCTCATTTCAGTATTATATACATTATAATGCTTAATCAAAAGACAGGCAGACAAGGATCTCAGAGAAATCTCATCACTGTGGAAGCACAAATGTTTTTATTTAATTGTCACCACGTGAACTAATGTAGAAAATAAATCAAAATGGAGCGGTCAATCAAATAGAGCAGTCTGTAATCCATCCTTCTGTAACACTTTCTTGTTTCAATCTCAAAGTAAACAGGATAGAGAAAACTGTAGCAGACGTTAGTGCCAGAACACGGGGCAGCCTGTTGGTGACAGTTCCTGTGTGAATACAGCCTGCCAGACATGTGCACATGTACTACACTCGTCTCATGTGCCAGTTGAAGGAATTTTTGTCCTCCTTGGCAATCTGAGTGAACAGAAGGAGCATGAGGATGCAGGCATGCGCTGTCTGCCAGCCTGTCCGTCTTGCTAGTGTTACCTTTGCAGTCATATGAAAAGCTAAGCTGAAAAGCTAAATGTGTGGCTCATATCCAGGCCAGCGCACCAAAGATGATCAGTTCACTGATTGACGATGCTTCACGCCTCTTTGCCACAGTGATTGTCCCCCCAGATAGTACACTTCCCGAAATACAGATTCATGTGTCATTTCACTTCAGTTGCTTGATAAGGTGTACTCTTTGTCCACATTAGATACATCATTAATGCATGCATTAAAGCATTTTCAAATCCTAACCGATCGCAGACTCAGACTACACACTATGATTTGGCAGAACATCACACACTTGACATTTATACTCACTACTCAGAACCTGGGATCTCACAGAAACTCAGTCAGACACAACTTGATGCATATTGTGTGCACATTGCTGCAACATTAAATAAGCATTTTTAGTGTCTATGGAGTAATGGCAGTGTTATTTATAGAAGTTACACGTTTATCTCCCATTTGATAATCTGAAGGAAGTAAAATGTGATGTGAAAGAGAAGAGATTGTTATGCAATTTCCTACGGTTTCTTTTTACCGCAAATAAAAGCATCAACCAACATTGTTTCTGGTTGCTAATCACAGAGGGTTTCACTGTGCTTCCGCGGGGGGGGGGGGGGAAATGTCATTGATCGCTTGTTATACGCCATTGAAAATAGCATGTCTCGCCAAAAATACGTAGTAAAACACAGGAGCCGAGATACAGAATATTTCCCAAATACTTTAACCAGGAAGTGAATGGAGCAGTACATCTTGGGATCACGTTATCTCCTGGTTCTGTGTAGGCTGCGCCTTAGCAGAATCCTACAGGAAATCTCGTCGATGGCAGGCAAAGAGTTAATGCATGAGGGGGTCGTGTTTTTTCTGTAACTGTTTTAAATTTTTTTATTTTATTAAATTTTTTTCATTTTCAAAATCATCAAGTAAAAAACATGCCCCCTTAACACATTGGAAGGACAATATTAGTCACCAAAAAAAGCGTTGTGTTTTCATTTTTTTAAATTTAAAATCAATGGGTTTATATAGGAGATTGAAAGTAGTTAATCCCCCAAAACGGAAATTCCGGGTGTTACAGCAGCACAAAAGAAAAGTAAAAAGAAAAGGTGCACAGTAGACAATAAATACGACAATAAATACAGTATTAAACCATACACAAATGTGCAGATACAATAAAAGACCATAAACACATGCACACATATGCTCGCAAGCACACCCACCCACACATGCAAAACAAGACAATACAATCCACTCTGCTCTCTGCACAATGCCCAAATACACACACATACAGTGTACTCACTTGCAAGCAAATCTACACACTGGGAAAACAAGTTTTCTGAAAAACTTCAAATATGTATTCAAAAATTACAACAAATGTATGTTGCTATACACTGTACATTGCAACAAGAACCCCAAAAGGGGTTCCCGTCCTGAAAGGTATAGTTACAAATAGGGGTTCCCGCCCAAAATGGGTTGGCAGTACACAAAATGGGGAGGGGCATAAAATGTGGTAGCCTACACAACTGCATATCAGGTTGTTTGTTGCCACTTGGACGCATCCATGGGTGCTTGTATTTTTTGTAATTTAACATATTGAGACATGTTTGACTTGCTCGTGCCGCCTGTGCATTTGAGCGCCGTTTAACAAAATTGACTCTCAACTTTGTCATTGTAATTCTTTCTGAAATTATCACAAACCGAGCTACGCTTTGTGCATTTCATTTTCCTGCGGCCAATATTAGCTTTGTAGTGAACCAGCTCGCGGTGCACTCTCTTTTGCTCTCATCAGCTGGCAGCATTACACCTACTTGAAATGCAGAACAACCAACTGCGAAGCTGAAACTACTCCCAGGTTTTCTCTGCTATCTAGGTTCACTGGCCATCTGCCAAAGTCAACACTTTGGCAAATTTGACACCTCAACATCTGTACTTAGTGCGTGTATCCATGCTCATCCGTACACTTGATTGTTTGTGTGTATGCACGCATATTGTATGCCGTGGAGATGTGCGTGCGCCCATGCAACGTGAGCACCTGCCGTTTCAAAGACCCAGCCGGAGGTAGCACTAATAAGCAGCATCCATCAAACAGGTGAGGGAGCATTTCATTGGCACAAGCTAAGAAACATTGAACGGCAGGGGAAAGCCAACTTGTCTCCTAAATTGAGCTGTTAAATTGATTTCGACATCCCAACACCCGGTATACTGTATATGCCACGCACCAGGGCCATCGGTTGCCTCAGACAAACTGGGTCATTTTCCTGCAAAAGTTTTTTTTTTCCTTAGGCTTTTTGGCAAAGAAGTGAGATGTTACAGATCTACAGTACTGGCATTTTTATTTTTGTTCTTAGCATCATGGCACCCCAAAGTGCCGTCAGATTATATAGGCGAAGTCAAGACCTTGAGAAAATCAGCTCAGACGCAGAAGCATGCAGTCTGTTCCTTTCCTTTCTTTGTCGTGTGCGCTCCTTGTTTCCCTTGTATGATTTCTCTGCTGCTCTCTTTCACACATGCATCATATATACACACACACACACACACACACACACACACACACACACACACACATGCATGCATGCACACATGCATGCACACATGCACACACACACACACACACACACACACACACACACACACACACACACACACACACACACACACACACACACACACACACAGCTCCTTTCAGCCATAACACCCATGGGGGAGAGCGTCTGGTAGCTGGAAATGTCAAACTGCTTTGTCACGTCCAATCCCAGTCAGGGAGACTACCCACTGTGTGTGTGTGTGTGTGTGTGTGTGTGCGCGCGCACGTGCGCTTGTCGTCCGTGCGTGTGCACGAGTGCCTACGTGCATACAGTATTGTGCAAAAGTGCCCAGCCTCTGGTCTAGCAGCGGAGACTCACAGAATGACGGACAACCTCTTTCCTTTTTTTAGTAACTCCCTGAAGAAAATCTCTCTCTCTTTCTCTGACCTCATGTCTCATCCGTCTTTTATTTTTACTTTGTGCTTCTTGCATGGGTCAACAATATTTAATGTAGTTCCCCTACAGGTTTGGAGTTCATTTAGATCAGTATTACATCTTTAACAGTTTCTCATCGTGAGATAGAATCAAATATCAACTTTAATGTTTGCTACTGTGTGTGTGTGTTTGTGTGTGTGGCAGTCATCCCAGCTCCTATGGAGAAGTAGCGACACCCTCTATACTTCCTCTCATGTCTTGTGCCCACCCATCTCTCCAAATGTCCATCTCCACTAACAGCTCCACTTTACTGTGAGAGATTCTACCCACTCACAAGCTGTTTGTTCTGCCATGGATTTCTGATTATAGTATGTGATGAATGTGATCACATCTGCAATATGACAGCAAGACAGGCCTAAGATGCGTTCAGACCGGAAGCTAAAATATCTTTCTAGTTGCGTCATTTTTATTGCTGGGTGTTGTGATTGGACAAAAGTGTTAATTCACATGTTCAACTAATCGCCTGTCAATCACTGTACACAGACTATGGAAACAGTACCGAAATCTAAGCACAAAGTTTTAATCTAGCAGTTGTATGTGTGAAAATAAGAAAGATTGAGCAACTGCATGTTCTATATCAGTCCTCACAGTATAGACTACTGTGTCTCCTACTGACCGATGACCCGGTCATCAAATTATTGGTTTAGGAATGCAGCAAAACCCCAAAAAATATCTATGAATTCAAGGCTTCATGGGGTGTGCAATTGATATAAAGTAAGTAATTTTTTGGATGAACTACTCCTTTAAGCCCTATTCGGATATCCGAAAATGGCCGATCTACTGTAAAATCTCACAACGCATCACGACACGATGCCTTCTGAGCAAAAAAAATATGTTTTGATAAATCTTGAACTTTTGAAACTTTTTAAAAAGATTTGAAAGGTTCAGATAAAATTAGGGATGGCAGGGTTAGTGAGATTAAAAACATCGAAGAATTATGACTTGCAGTTTTAGCAAGGAATGTATAGGGCTATCGTATGTGTGAGTCAGTTTGCCTGGCATTCTTTGGCTCATGTCCGTGCCCTTCCAGTGATGTTGTTTTAGACACTCAATAGCATCGCCTTTTTCCCACAGGAAATAGTACCCATTCATTTCCCTGCTCCCCTCTTGTTACTGCCCATCTGAATACACACAGATGCCGCTGTCTTGGTGGCCGTCTATCCTGCTATCCAATGAAAGGCTCCTGATTGCTTCTCATTCCCCGCAGTTTAGCTGCCGGCCCTCTCTGTCTGTTGCCACATTCAACAAGAAAGACCTCTTACGCTTGCCACGCTAACCACACAAACACACACACACACACACACACACACACACACACACACACACACACACATTCGCTCGCTCGCTCGTTGGCGTACTTGTGAAGACAGCTAAGTTTTAGGCACATTTTTGTTACTAGATTTTCAGGCCGCTATGCAGCCTTCAAATCTAGTCTTCTGTTGCGCTGATAAGAGCAATAGTCACCAAAGTATGGCACATTGAGGGGCCTTTCGCATGCTGGGAACTGAAGTTATGGCTGTTTAAAGCCCAGCCAATAGAAACACAGAGGGGGGCGGAGCAATGGTGCGCCTGTCGTCCCTGGTGTGGCTATTCTGATGGCAGACCCCTGACCAGTGTTTGGTGTGGATCGGAGCGACGGTGCGCCTCGCAGGTCTGCATGTTACGTTTGTGACGTCCACCCACCCACCCACCCACCCACCATCTGCCCACCGTCCGCCTGTCGTCGGTTGACCTACTTGCAAATTTTAATATAGGAGGATAAATGCAATTTTTGGCCTAAGCTTAACCCCAACCCTTAAACCTAACCTCTAAATGCCTAGTTGCAACCCTAACCATAACCTGAATCTTTTTCTAATTTTAACTTTGTTAACCATGAAAAAAACAACATTCAGTTTTACTATACGTGTGTGGACATCTGGCCTTATAAGCATACAGTAGTTATACCTGGTATATATGCACACACACACACACACACACACACACACACACACACACACACACACACACACACACACACACACACACACACACACACACACACACACACACACATATTCTGTAGCACTATATATATATATATTCTGTGTATATATATATATATATATGGTGACAAGAATTCCTGACGAAAAAATACTCTCTGGTCTGTTGAGGTATTACTGAAAGTCACCATCCTCCTGCTTTGGTGTTTGGTGTCCACCGAGGCGTGGAGGGGCGAGGGGGAGAATGGTTGATTCATTTACACTCAAAGAGATGGGGGAGAACAAAATCCACGGCCAGCGAAAAGCAGATTTGAGCTGTGGAATCTCATTTGGATGCTCCCTTAACTCTTATTTAGACTAATTCAATCTAGCCTGTGGTGGTTCAGCCACTCTGTTCTCTCTTCACGTCCTACAGTCCTTTAGACCTTCAGAACTCTTGGTTTTGAAGTCTTGTTTTTTTTTTTTTTTTCAACGTGGGGTCCGGTAACCAACAGGGGTCCAAATGTGCACTTATGGGTCTGTATTCCGATCAGCACCAAATTTGAATCGCACGTCGCATGGCCTCCCAGCGCATTCCTATTATTTTTACTTATTTTGTTTATGCATCCTAATGTCATTGTATAATTGTGCTTCCTTTGCTTGATGTTCTGTGTAAAACACATTGAATTGCCTTGCTGATGTAATGCACTATACAAATGAAATTGCCTTACCTTGCCTTGCCTATATGGTCATCTAAAGCAAAGGAGGACTTTGAAACACCAAACCGATGAAAAATGCTAATTCTCAACACCCTCTTGTTTATTATCTTATTGGATGATCTTTCTGTTTCCACAGCAACTGATGCGGTCCTCGGTGTTCCACATGTTCATTCTGAGCATGGTAGCCGTGGACGTCATTGTTGCCGCTAGCAACTATTACAAAGGTGACAACCACCGGAACAACTACGACGAGTTTTACCTGGCAGAGGTAAGACAGAGTTCTTTTTTCCCCCACCTACAGTATTATGTTTTCCTCCACATTTACAAACCCGGCTGAAATCAATTTAAGATCTCAAAAACACAGACATACATCCAGTGGTGTAAAGTAATTAAGTACATTTACTCAAGTACTGTACTTAAGTACAATTTTGAGGTACTTTTACTTTACTGGAGTATTTCCGTACTTTTACTTCTACTCCACCACATTCAGAGGCAAATATTGTACTTTTACTCTGCTACAATTATTTGAAAACTAGGGGTTACGTAGGTAACCCCAGATTTGTTAGTTCCGTAGTAAGATGCTTACTTATGGGATATCATCGCCCTCTAGCGATGAACAGAGCACAACACATGAACTCCCGGCTACAATATTCCATTGGTTAGGGTCATGAGACGCGACACCGGAAGCCGGCTCGGGTATAAATACCCTCACGTCACAGGGAACTCCCTCTAACCCTTCACTCTGCACGCTAAAAGCACACTGAAGGGGTATTAGGTAAGCATCTTACTACGGAACTAACAAATCTGGGGTTACCTACGTAACCCCTAGATTTGGTCGTTCCTTCATAAGATGCTTACTTATGGGACACATAAACGCCCCCTGGGGAGCCCCTGTTATAACCCAATCCTAACCGTACGCCCATGGCCCCTGGCCTTGCCCCCGGCAAGACCCTGGCCACCAGACTCATGACCCTTTCAGGTCAAAAGCGGAAAGGATTCAAGGCAAGGTCCTGACGGACCAAGTCTGCCCCTCACAGCCAGAGAGATGTAGACCTCATCTACTACTCAGGCATAGAGGACCAGGCCCTCCTTCCCCCCAGACCCAGCCTCGCCGGTCCAGGGGAAGTAAGAGAGGAAAAACTACATGCAGGAGGAGAGACCTGCCCCCAGGCAGGACCCACTCTTCCCCTGAACATAATCAATCCACCCAACCAAAGCCGTGAAAGACACCCATAGTGTTGCCACAACCAGGTTGAGGGTCACAAAGAAACTTCGATGACATGACAGCAGGAGGAGAAAACGCGCTCTCATGGCCGTTCCCCAGCCCCCTGGCTGCCACTGGCCGCCACGCCCAGGACCGTGTGCGTCATCTCGGATGCCGCCACGTCCAAGCTGTAGAAGGCCGCAAAGGTCGAAGGAGACGACCAGTTTGCCGCAGAGCATATGTCCTGCATCGACACCCCTTTGTAGAGGGCCCAAGATGCAGCCACACCTCAAGTAGAGTGGGCCCTGAGACCCACCGGGACAGCATTCCCGCTACTCTCGTAGGCCAACCGAATCGCCTCCACGATCCATCTGGAGAGGGTAGGTTTGGCCACAGCCTTCTTTCGACCAACCCGGCCGTAGGAGACGAACAGCTGAGACGACTCCCTGCCGCCTGCCGTCCTCTGACAGTAAAGTCTCAGAGCCCTTACCGGACAGAGACAGTGTAACCGTCTATCCTCCACCGAACCAAACGGTGGAGGATGGAAAGCCCCCAACTCCACTGGGGCCCTAGCTATCACGCCATTTTTAGGGACAAAGGACAGGTCAGGTTTCAACAAAACCCTCCTACCGTCACCTGAAAGCCGCATGCAGTCCTGGCTCACCGAGAGCGCCTGCATGTCTCCAACACACTTAGCTGTACATAGGGCCACCAGAAGAACCGTTTTGAGACTAACAATCCTCAGATCTACAGTCTCAAGCGGTTCAAAAAGGGGAAGGCAGAGCGCGTCCAGCACCACTGCCAGATCCCATTTAGGGAACAAAGGCCTGTTGACGGGCTTGGCCCGTTTTACCCCGGCCATAAACCGTTGCACCAGCGGATGAAGGCCTACTGACTTGCCATCGAACCCCACGTGGCAAGCGGAGATGGCTGCCAAGTACACCTTGATGGTGGAGAAAGCCAGGTTCTGGTTCAACCTGTCCTGCATGAAAATCAGGACACTGACCACAGGCGCCTGGAAAGCCACTACTGGAGGCGAACGCTCTGTGAACCAGGACTCAAATATGTTCCATCTGATGTCATACTGAGACCTCGTGGAACTCGCCCTGGCCCCCTGGATGGTGGCTACCACATCAGGGGGCAGCCCCTGCGAGCTCAAGCTCGTTCGTTCACACGCCAGACCCCTTGGTCTAGCACCTGGGGGTGCCTGTAGGGCACCACGTCCCCTCCCTGTACCAGAAAGACTCTGAACAGCGGGAGAGGCCATGGTTCACCGTGGAGGAGAGGAGTGATCTCCGATCTCCACATGCACTATGCTGGAGCCAGCAGCCTGTGTCTCCGTGAGCAAAATAGGTTCGCAACCCGGGGGTTGAGTAACCGTTTCCCGCACGAAGTCCACCTCTGGGCAGCAAGCCCGACCTGCAGCTCAGGAGGTCCGGTGCCCAAGAGGCGCGTAGTAGAGCTAGGAGCGATACTCTCCACAGCGTCATTACGCACGCTAAGTTGTCTAACACAAGGGAACCCAAGTCTCCTCGTTTGTTGACACAGCACATCGTTGTGGTACTGTCCCTTCTGGCCGGGACAAACCACCTCGCGATGCGGTTCTCGAAGCACCTGAGAGCAAAGAGGACCACCACCAGATGGAGAACCTGCTGTTGCAGCGGCGCCATGTCCTCGTTCAAGCAACCCATCAAAACCTCGGGGCTCCGTGGCCTGCTGAACGGGAGCACCGTGTAGTTGTCCACCGTGGTTCTGAAGCAGGAGCGCAGGAACCTCCGGTGCGATGGTCAGATTGGGACGTGACGGTAGGCGTCCTTGAGACCCAACCTCGCCTCCCAATCCGTTCGTCATGTCGAGTGTAACAACGTGCTCATTGTCCCCCCCCCCCCCCCTCTCTTTTTAACCAGGAAATAAATCGAGTAGAAACCCATTGGGTCCTGCTTCGGGGATATTTCTCTGATTACGCCTCTGCTCAGTAGCAACAAAACCTCTACTTTCAGCATTCGGGCGGTCATGCCCAGTGCTTGAAAGAACAAAACATCGACTGGGTTTGCTGGAAAATTGCGAACCGTAACCCTTCTGGTCCGCCCAGAGGTTCGGTTTGCAAGCGTTCCATTACACTAGACAGTGAGCCAGAGGGTTCGCGGGGTTGGTGGGGGCCACTGACGTCACCTGCTCCAAGGAGCGGCTGCCCGTTTCCGTGGAAACCAGTGATGCCTCCATTTTGATCATTATGATCATCTGGGAGGCGTCCACAAGGGGCAGTAGCGGTAGCGTCAGTACGTGCGGTGGACGTGATGAGGTCACCGCGCTGGAGGACGTGCCCGTCCCCGTGAGAAGCACGGGCACCGTCGCTTCGAGCGGCGAGACAGCGGAACCCTACCGCGGTGTCGTTGTTACCCGGAGCGATTCTCCCAACCCACCTGGGGAGTGTCGATGGGGTGACACCGGGGTCCTCTGCTATGACAACATCCGTCTCCAATCGTCCGCCACCTTGGTGAGGTCGACTGGGCCGGTCCTCTCGTGCGGTGTCGTTGATGTTACCCGGAACGAAACTTTCAACCCACAAGGGGAGTCTCGCCGGTGTAACACCGGGGCCCTCTGATACGTAAACTTCCACCTGTCCTCGTCCGCAATTTTGGGGCGGTTGAGGGAGGCCGCCATTTTGTCCCTTGACTGTCCTACAGATGCGCTTTGCAGCCATCTGCCGGACAGAAGAAGGAACTGCAATGACGGAGTTGGATTTTTTTTCGCTTGCAGAGGGGCCCAGTTCTACACCTTGAATGCAATACTTTAGAGACATTTGATTTGTAGCAAAAGGTTGTACTACCTGCACTTGATTCACCATGTTCATTGCATGCACAGGACCGTTCCTACAGTGTTCGGAATGCTGCCCAAGCCGCAAACCGAGCACTGAGGGCTCATTGGAGAGATTCGAGGGCAGGGCACCTCGCCTCGTTCTTTCACATGTGAAAAGATGAGCATTTGTGATATTGGCAATACCCTTCGCCTGCTCGATGGCGCTCGCCAGGGTGAAGTCCATGGGAGGGAGGCCCAAGACCCTCAGGTCCGCTCCGGAGAGAATTCTTACCGGGAAGCCCAGCTTGTCCGGTTCCCTCCTCCCCTTCTGCCACGAGAAGTGCAGGGCCGCTCTGACTCCCTCAGCCTCGGGCAGCAGTTTGGACTCGACTTGTCGGGGAGGGAGGGGCTCCAAGCCCTGTAAACCCGGGATGGGGGCCCCGGTAATCACTCTCACAGCCTCCATGGGCTGCTCCAGGCCGCATCTGGAGATCGCCCGCTTTAGGATGGCTGCTACCGGTTCGGAGGGCTCCGCTGCCTCGCTAGGAGCCTCTGCCGTCGCCGCTGGAGCCGCAGGAGGATCCGGGCTGATCATTGCCACCTCCTGGCTGGCCTGGTAGGAGGTGAGCTCGTCCTCCTCTTTCCTGTCGTCCATGACGTCGTCTCCCTCGAAGCCATCGCCGTCCGAGTCGATGTTGTCCGGTGGTGATCCGCTCCAGGCGGGGAGGGATGCGGAGGGAGAGAGAGGAGCACCGACCGGTGAAGAGGTGAGCACCCCCGGGCCGCCTCGCGCCGGACCTTCCTCACAGCACCGCTGGAACGTGGGGCAGCATGTAGCGGTGGGCCCATGCCTGGGCCTGCGCTCACTATCGACGCCATGGAGCCCATGGCGAGGCCAGCGTCGGGGTGAGCGCCGCTGCCGCCGGAGGCCGCTAGCCTCCTGGCTCTGTCGAAGCGACATTCCAGCTGGTGTCGAGAGAAGTCGTCACAGGCCTTGCACGCGTCCATTCCTCTTGGACTGTTCAGGGCTATCCACGCATGGTTAGGCCCCAGACATGAGATGTAAAGGCGGTGACGGTCGTCCGCAGCTATGAAGAGGCCACAGCCTTCCAGGCCACAGACACTCTGCGCCTCCATCTTCTCCTCTTGTTTTCCCGAGACAAACAAGGCTAGTTAGCGCTAGCCTAGCTTAGCACTAGCCTAGCTTAGCTGTTGACAGCGGCTTAACTCTTAGCTTTTGCCTCGTGGCAGAAAAACTTGAGGATAGGAAAGAAAAATCAAAGTAACGCAAATAACCAAAACTTATTTACGAATCACCCGTAGAGTGGCACTGGGTGCCCTCGCTTTGGGAGCAGCTGGGTTTCGAAGAAGTTTCCTCGTGCTAGTGTTGCTTCAGCTCGTGTGCTTTCGCTTGTGCAGAGTGAAGGAAGAGGGAGTTCCCTGTGACGCGAGGGTATTTATACCCGAGCCGGCTTCGCGTCTCATGACCCTAACCAATGGAATATTGTAGCCGGGAGTTCATGTGTTGTGCTCTGTTCATCGCTAGAGGGCGATGATATCCCATAAGTAAGCCTTTTTTGTTACTAGTTACTTTGCAGATATGAATTATTACATTATAAAATATACATTGACCACTTTAGCCTTATTTTATACCTAGGCTATTTGAAAAAAGCCGATCTACAAGCTCACAACGCGTTGCATCAAACATTTTAGTACTTTTACTTTTGGTACTTTAAGTATATTTTGATACCAATACTTTTGTACTCTTAATCAAGTACATTTTTTATTCCGGACTTTTACTCTACTACAAACATTTGAGTACTTTTCCCACCACTGCATACATCCCTGGCAGTGAAGGGAGCAGTCGCTCTTTTGGTTGGGATCAAACGTGTGAGGTTCCACCGGCAAATCTCTTAACCGCTTCACCATCAACAGGCTCTAAATGTTTATTCATTAACCATTCCCACCACAAGTATTTTTCTTTGAACTTTCACTATTTATGTATTCATTTATTTATTGATAGTAAATTAGTTTCAGCTTTGAATATCTGCCAAGGGTGTTTTTTAATTGCCTAAACTCTTAATATCAGTTGGTATGTGGCTTTGAGTAAATTAATGTTTGTGCAGTATAAATGGATGGATGATTATGATGATGAAACGATTGATTGATTGATTGATTATCTGTTGGTTCATTTCACTCCAGTTAATGCCTTCACACCTGCATGCCCATAGAAACACTTGCATATCACATACACATACTAGTCTCACACACGCCTACACAGGCACGCACACACACATACGTGCATGCTCGCAGAGACAGCCGTTTTCCCTTCCTGTGAAAGTCATCAGTATGCAGGTGGTAGAGGAAGAACAAACACAGGGAGAAGAGTCTCCCCTCATCCACCTCCCTCCTCCATCCCTCTCTTTCTTACAGCTGAAAGGAAGAGATAAGCGCACACACACACACACACACACACACACACACACACACACACACACACACACACACACACACACACACACACACACACACACACACACACACACACAATATTATCTTGTCTCACTAACTCCATCCATATCATGCAGCAATCCAGCTCCCTGGATGTGCACCAACCTGCAGGAATACTCTGAAGGGGAAATAATTTGGAAGTGCAGATATCAGTTTTCTAATGAAATGGAGTACAACATGTTTTGCCGGACCCAGGGGCTGGTTTGAAATAGTGAACAGTGGTAAATGACTAACAATAACACACTCCCTGCAGTGTGCAAACAGCCAGTGATACAGGAATCCCATTTACCCCTTCTGCTTTCCCGACAAATTCAACACGGAAATGTATGCATCCCACTGCTAGTGATGTGCAGACATTTCATATTTACTCGGCAAGTCCTTCAATCAAGTAGTCAAAGTAGTCAAATCAAGTAATCGCCCATCAAGTAACTGCTCAGATGTATATTGATGACTGATATTGAAAGATATTGAAGGTTGACAGCTTTTATAACGTACAGAAGCTGAAGCAGAGCTTGGGAATGTGGCCATGTGGTGCTTGTTATATCTTTTCCCATTGGTGTCAGTAAAATGTTGAATTAGCACCATTTCCCTGCCCTGTTACCTCCGTAAATCGATATTATTAAATACATTAACGTTCAAGCTTCCCTTGCGCTCTATAGCTCTGCCTTTTGGAATGAGGGTATTATCAGCTGCCTGGACCGATTTGAAAATTAAAGTCAAAGCAAAGGAAAGTTCATTGATGGCAAGAAAATATATATTTTTGAACAACTGTTTTTGTTTTTTTTATTTTCTTTTAAGTCATTGCCAATTCCCCACATGTGTACTGTGGTCCCTGTCGCTGCCAACCTGCACTGTTGTGCTGGGGAGAGAGTAGACAACCATATGCCTCACTGATACACATGGAGTCACCAGCCGCTTCTGTTCACCTGACAGCAAGGAGATTCACCGGGAGAGCGTAATGAGCACTGAGGTTATAGCTACCTTCCCAAGTTCCCCTCCCCGCTGAACATGCTTTGTGCTTGTTGAAGTGCCTGGCCAAGCCGGAGGCCCCGCTACAGGAAAGTGAACCCAGGGTGGTGTGTGAATCTTTTATCTCTTCCCCATCAAAACATTAGTTTAGTTGATTCATTTTAGAGAGAATGACTCAACTTTCAGTTCATCAGTCCTGCCACCATAACAGAACAAAATACAGAAGATCACAAATAAGGAGCAAGTCATAGGTTTCAGTGAATGACAGCCCAGCCACGCTGTAGCCAGACCAGGATCTGAACTAGGTTTGCCCAGCCGCCTTCATCAATAGAATGATGACTTTGCTCCTTTTTTTGTCGTTAATTAAAAGGTGCCGCCCCATATTTCCTTAGTCTATTTCATTTAACAATCTCTCTGTCTATCTTCTTGTATTATCCCATTATCCTGTTGGGGTGGGGTGGTGTTGGTGGAGAAAAAAAATCAACTCTTATCGTTTCTCCACTTACCCGGTTAGGCAGGGAGACGAGCCCCCTGCAGACTCTCGCTTATGGTGGTAAGCGGATGGTATCCAGCGGTGCATCCCTGTCCAGGGATAGTGACATAGGTGGGGAGTTTGGCATTAGTCGGTAAAGCCAGGCGTCCAAAGGTGGGCTTACGGAGGACGGAAACCTCCTGTGGAGCAGAAGGACAAAAGCGTGCTTGATTTAGACTTTCAGTATGAGTACAGACTGTGAAAGCCCTCACGATCCTTCTGGCTTTTTGGATTTTTAAGCAGGAGGTGTCTGAAAAGTAGAAATAGAATTGAATTGAATAGAAATTCTTGTGGACCCAACTCTAAGGTCTGTCTGTTCTGTACCCCCTGCAGGTTGCCTTCACTGTGCTCTTTGACCTGGAAGCTCTGCTGAAGATCTGGTGTCTGGGCTTCACAGGCTACATCAGCTCATCTCTGCACAAGTTTGAGTCCCTGCTGGTGGTTGGCACCACCATGCACATCTACCCATACCTCTATCACTCCCAGTTCACCTACTTTCAGGTATGGACACATGGATACACACATGCACAAATACCCACATACAAGGCAAACGCAGACTAAGATGTGCAACGGAATCACACGTGCCATGTGTGATAACTATGCTTAAGTTTCATTTTATGCCTGATGGGTTGAATCATCCACATCTGAAGAGATTTTTCAGTCGAGAGCGATGCTTTGAATCGTTTAGTGGCATTTCCCTGCACTGACTCTTGTGACCATGCATTAATGAATACAAATCAATCATATCAGCCAGTCTGTGGTTAATCTGCCCTTTATTCAATCTCCATGCCTCTTCAAAGGGACTGTGCTGAGAGAATATCTAACACGGAGATTAAAGTTGAAATCCTGATTGATTTTCATGTTCAACTGCAGCGCTTTTATGTTGAGGCCTTTGCTTTTCTACATTTGACATGTTCATTATGAGGAAGCTCGCTGTGCGTGCCTCTGTTTCATTATTCAACGTAACACTGTGTCTGAGTGTTGCGTCCTCGACTCTCCTGCACTCTTCTTCATGAGAGTCTTTGGAAATGAGGCAGAGAGCAGCGACAACTAACGAAATCTAACCGGAAGCGCCATGAAGGACGGCCGCATTCGTACATGCTCCGTAACATCGCAACGTTTTTCCATCTTTTTAGTATTTTTTAGCCTTCTCTTCTTTCCCTACACCGTCGCGTGTCTAAGGAGTTATGACAGACAAGCACTTATGGACATTAGCACAGCGATTACACACAGAATTCCGGACTTTTTTGCTGAAAACCTTCCACTCGGCTGGGTGGGGGGTGGGGTCCCCTTTGTTCTGGCTGGATCAACAAACCCCCGACGAAAAAGACCGTGGCGAAGAGGCACTAGAGCGGGAGTTCTCGTAAGAACAACAAAACGTGGATATAAACCTGCACTGCCTTCAATCCTGCTAGCGAACGTTAGATCTCTGTGTGAATCAAGAACAGTGACCACTATGGACGACTTACTGGCGCGCGTTAAATACAACGCAGAGACGAGGAGGACTTGTGTTGTTGTGCTAACAGAGACGTGGCTAACGGAGTTAGCATCTGATTCTTCTATCACTCCTCCTGGCTTCACCGCGTATAGGAAGGACAGAGATCCTGTACTGAGCGGTAAGCAACGTGGGGGGGGAGTTTGTGCCTTGATCAACAACAACTGGTGCAAAGATGTTAAAATCCTAGACAGTCACTGCTCACCAGACCTTGAACTTTTAATCATAGCCTGCCGTCCTTTCTACCTACCACGCGACTTCAGCATCGTGATTGTAGCCGTTGTTTACATTCATCCTGGAGCTAATAAGGACACAGCTATGAGGGAATTACACCAGGCGATCAGTGCACAAGAAAATCGCCACCCGGACTGCGCAGTCATCTGCCTAGGCGACTTCAACCGGACAGACTTAAAAAAGGTCTTTCCCAAATTCCACCAGCATGTCGCCTGCAGTACCCGTGGTGACAATATTCTTGACCACTGCTACACGCCCTTCAAGGATGGATACAAAGCTCTCCGCCGCCCACCGCTAGGAAGCTCTGACCACGACGCCATCCAGCTGCTACCTGCCTACAAACAGAGGCTAAAAAGGGAGCCGGTCGTTGAGAAGGAAATCCGAATCTGGTCTGAGGACACAGACGCTATGCTACAATCCTGCTTCTACCAGACTGACTGGGGGATGTTTAAGAACGCCGCTGGGAATAACATCAACGAACTCTCAGACTCAGTCACTGGCTTTATCAGCAAGTGCATAGATGACATAGTCCCAAAAAAGACAGTTCGGATCTATCCCAATCAGAAACCATGGATGGACAGCGGAGTACGTGCACATCTGCATGAACGGGACGCTGGTTTCAAATCTGGCGACGTGGAAACGCGCAACACGACGCGCGCGGCCCTAAACAGCGCCATCAGGAAGGCGAAAAAGGCCTACACAAAAAAGATGCAAGACAAACTCAGCAGTGGCGACATCAGGAGCACATGGCAGGCAGTACACACCTTGACAGACTGCAAAACAAGAACCAGAAGCGAGGTGAACCCGCCTGCCTCCCTCCCCAACGAACTGAACACTTTCTACGGCCGGTTTGAGATCAGCTCCAACCGCGGCAGCCAAGCGGGGCCATCAGCAGCACCAGCAGAGGAGAACCCTCCTCTAACCATCTCGGAGAGAGAAGTGCGTACAGCCTTCACACGGGTCAACATCCACAAGGCAGCCGGACCTGATGGGATTCCAGGCCGGGTCCTTAAGACATGTGCAGACCAGCTGGCGGGTGTCTTCGCTGACATCTTTAACCTCTCCCTCTCCCTGGCTGTGGTCCCTGCAGGGTTCAAAATGTCAACCATTGTGCCCATTCCCAAAAAGGCCAAAGTGACATGCCTGAACGACTGGAGACCTGTTGCTCTCACCCCGATCGTCAGCAAGTGTTTCGAGAAACTGGTGAGGGAATACATCAGCTCCACGCTACCTGCCTCGCTGGATCCGTGGCAGTATGCATACCGCAAAAACAGATCCACCGACGACGCTATTGCCATGGCTCTCCACACCGTCCTCTCGCACATGGACAACAAGCTGCTGAAGGACAAATATGTACGTATGCTGTTCGTGGACTACAGCTCAGCATTCAACACCATTGTCCCAGCAATACTTGACAAAAAGCTCAGACACCTAGGGCTACACCCAAGCATGTGCGACTGGATACAGGACTTCTTGTCCAACCGACATCAGGTGGTGAGAATGGGCAGCATCACATCCGACCCCCTGACCCTCAACACCGGAGCACCCCAGGGATGCGTGCTGAGCCCTCTCCTCTACTCCCTGTACACGTATGACTGCATAGCCACACATGTCTCCAACACCATCATAAAGTACGCGGACGACACGACAGTGATAGGCCGAATCGTCAACAACGACGAGTCTGACTACAGAGAGGAGATCAAATCACTGGCACACTGGTGCCGTGAGAACAACCTCTCTCTCAACGTCGACAAGACCAAAGAACTGATCGTGGACTTCAGGAGGCCGCGGAGAGACCATGCGCCCATCCTCATCGACGGTGCTGCAGTGGAAAGGGTCAGCGAGTTCAAGTTCCTCGGAGTACACATCGAGGAGGACCTCAAATGGGAGACGCACTCCACACACGTGAGGAAAAAGGCTCAGCAGCGACTGTACTGGCTCCGCCGCCTGAAGAAGCTCGGAGTAGGACGTCGCATCCTCAGGCTGTACTACAACAGTTCTGTTGAAGGCATCCTAACAGGCTGTGTCACGGCCTGGTACGGGAACTGCACTGCCCGAGAAAAGGTCAGCCTACAACGAGTAGTGCGATCGGCAGAGCGGATAATGGGAATCGAGCTCCCAGCGCTCCAGGAACTGTACAAAAAGCGGTGCGTGGTCAAAGCCAAGCGCATCATCAAGGACAAGCACCACCCAAGTCACAGACTGTTCAACCCCCTACAACGACCGCGACCGGGCAAGGGGCTCTACCGCAGTATCAAGAGTTCCACCACCAGATTTTGGTGTAGTTTCAATCCAGCCGCTGTCAGAATGCTGAATGGGGCATAAGCCTGGATGAGTTCAGCAGCCTGACAGCAGGCGGCGCAGACTTTTCTGGCTCTTCCTGAACACACCTGTGGATTATACCAGGGACAATTACTTGGACTTTAGCCCCCCCTCGGACACACCTGTGGACTACACCAGGTACAAATGACTTTTGTTGCACTCCCTCATGGAGCTACATGCGGATTATACTAGGGTCAGTCCACTCTAGGTGGACACGCACTGACCTTTTGCACCTTAATCCCTTGTATAACGCACTGACTTTTTTTGGGTCTTTTTATTGTGCTCCTTTTCCTCTAAGCACCTTAACGTCCTTTGTCTATCATGCACAGTATAAGTATAACATGCACAGTATACAATACATTGCTGCTATGCTCAGGCACCTTAGTTTAGTTTTTTAGTTTTTTTATTATCTCAGGTAATTTGTAAATATGTAGATAACTTGTCTGGCCTTCTGTTGCTCTCTTGTTTTTGATCTCCTTCCCACCTGCCCCCCACCCTCTTCTTCTCCCCCCCCCCCCCTCTTCTTTCTATGGAAACTAACGTTGCGATGGGAACGATGTACAAAAAAGAATTTCACCCACTTTTTTACCTTGTAAACCTGTGATGTGACAATAAAACTGATTCTGATTCTGATTCTGAAGTCAGCGCCTGCTGTTCTCTGGTCCTAATCATTCTCTAAGTGGGGTTAATTGTGTGTGTGTGTGTGTGTGTGTGTGTGTGTGTGTGTGTGTGTGTGTGTGTGTGTGTGTGTGTGTGTGTGTGTGTGTGTGTGTGTGTGTGTGTGTGTGTGTGTGTGTGTGTGTGTGTGTGTGTGTGTGTGTGTGTGTGTGTGTGTGTGTGTGCACCTGCGTGCGTGTATGTGTTGGGTGCGGGGTAGGTGTTTTTTTGTGTGGGTAGGGTGTGTCTGTGCACGCGTGGAGTTGTGGACAGGGCTCATTAAAGACTAGACTCTCCACAGAGCCAGTCATGCTGCCTACATCAAGGTCACAGGGTCAGATATTATATGGTTAGCACATTCTGCTCCTTTTTTCATGGGTTGACAGTGCTCTTTGCTCTGACACCATAATGTGTTTGATATGGTGTCATGCTGCCAACAGCAGTGAATCGGGTTCATGCCCTGTTTATGATGGGAGGGGACCTTTTTTTACTGCTTGTAACAACACACACACACACACACACACACACACACACACACACACACACACACACACACACACACACACACACACACACACACACACACACACACACAGTCACACACACACCCCCACACACCCCCACACACCCCCACACACACACACACACACACAGTGCTATACATTGATTCCAGAGGCACTATTATAGACAACTTTTGCCAAATTTGTGCATTTTGAGTGTTTTTAAGCTCCTCTAATGCTTAAAAGTATTATACTCCCAATCACATCTCCGGAGTGACAGTCACAAAGTGACCGGCATGTTGGTTGTCATATCTACTTTATGTTTTTCCATTTTGGATTTGATTTTTATTTTATTGGTGGAGTAAAGTAATCATCCACCTCCGTTATCAAAGCCACACTGGAGGCGACAGCTGGACGTGTCAAAACCTGTTGACGCATCTCTCAGAGCTCGGTTCTATTTTGGAGCGTTGGTACAGACCAACGGTAACCTAATTTTAGCTTTTCCTTTTCTTTTCCCGCGCGTCAGTGATGCTTGCGTCAGTGATGCTTTCAGTGTGTCACGACGTTGTGATGTCGTTGTCACTTACACTTTAATTGCTTTTGATTTCAAAATAGGATAGGATTAAAAGCATTGGCTGGAAAATGCCCTGGCCACAGGGGAAACGGTTAGAAATGAATGCAGGATGTGTCTCACTGTTTGTTACTGTTTTTTATTTATTTATATCCATCCAAGGGGCGTTTCACTGATAAAGGTCAGCCTTATACCGATTGTCATCCAATCCACAAAATGTCACATGCCTTATTCATACACACACACACACACACACACACACACACACACGTTCATGCAATCGTGTACTGTACGTGCATATGTGTGTACTCTCACACACTGACACATGGCAGCATGATTTTCTGTATATTCAGCCACTAGACGACGCCCATTCACTTCATTCTTCCCCTTCTTCTGCGTGTGTTTAGAATCATAATGATCTAAATTGTCCTCGTGATTATTCTAAGGCTGAAACGGTAAGCCTGTAACCCAATGAGAGATGCAGGACAGCGTATAATCACATGGCGGACAGGTTCAGACTAAATACAGTAATCAGAGCCATTGTGCCCCCCGGCCCACAGCTGACAAAGGAGGAAACTGGCCTCAATAGGCAGACACACAGCATACACAAGGTTATTTATTTAGAGACGAGATGACTTGTTTGGGTTGTATTTTGAATAACAAACTTTTCGGTGAAAAAATGGCATTAACTCATTGACTGCCAGAGTTAAAACATCGTCTATGGCTGCCCTTGCCAGCGATTCCGAGCGTTTCCACTAACCTTTGAAAAATCATAGAATATTATTCTTCACAACGATCCACCCGCTGATCGCTTTAAAAGACTCGTAGAATAGAAGAAATTTATTTTGGACGCCGCGATAATCCGTTCCATAGTTATTGACAGTTGAATGTAGCGTGTTTTCGCCAAAAAGCAACAGAAAGCAGAGAACATTTTATTTTTATAAATCCTATACACAGTAACTAAACCATCTCGATTTTGTTGTGATCACGTGATCTTTGGCTGTACTCTTCATCATCATCATCATGACTCACAGGTTGCGGAAGAGCGCCCTCTATTGTAAACCACTGGAAACACCACATGACGAGTATACTCGTCAATGGCAGTCAATGAGTTTTAAAAGTGAATCAAAGAACAAGATTTTTGGGCAGGATCTCCTCGTTTATCAGTTGTAGCTGGAGCCTTCATCCAGTGCCATTTTGACTATGCTTGCACTTCATGGTACGCTAGTAGCATCTCCAAGCCGCTGAAGACAAAATTACAGACCTCCCAAAATAAGCGTGTGAGATTGCTACACAACTTTCACCTGTTGTGTAGCTGTCACGATTACACGTTTAAGTTGACGATTAATTGTCACTCAAATAATTGCGATAAACTATTTAATTGTGTGTTTTGGCATTGAACATTGGAACACATGAAGTCTTTTAGGCTTTGTGATAAAAAATTATTGTGATTATCTCAAATAATTGCGATTGGACGATTATGTAATAATTGTGACAGGCCTACCCATGACTCGCCTAATCTCAGCTCACTTTGTTGGTCTGGAATGGCTCAGGGTGGAAGAAAGTTTATCCCACCTCTCAATGTGTCTGTTATTCAAGATACTCCAAGGCACTGTTTCCCAAACAGTGGGTCGGGACCCATGTGTGGGTCGCGGACCAATTTGTATGGGTCGCGAGTAAATACCCCTTCATTTCCTACATGTTTTTAATTATTATTTGAAAAGACTTTCAAAACATTTCACAATGGCCCTCATTTATCAAAGTGGTGTAGACCAAATAATGAGCGTACGGCGAGATCACCGCAATTGTCGGCATTTATCATTTCATCGTGACATTCCATCGTTTCTGACCATCTGATAAACATATGTATTCACTCCACAATGTATATCTAACACACTAATAAATAATCCCTGTGAAAACATAACATTTTTATAAAGGCATACATGGACATGCACGCCTATTTTATTTCCAAGTGACAATGACAAGCATAATAGCCTATTTGCAATGTTATAGGCTAAGTTAGGTGCTTAATCATTCACCCATCTAAACAAGTGCTTTAACAGTCATTCAGATAAGATTGCAGATCTGGTTCAGTCAAACATAGGATATACGAGCGCTTATGCGAGAGCATTTTTGGGAGTCAGGGCCGGCGGCGCCGCTGAATGTTTTCATGGACAGTGAGGTCTCCAAACGTATATACAGTAGCGTTTCCTATGGAGTTATGTGTAACCTGGGTTAAGGATAGAAACCCGACGCTCCAAACCTGTGCCCAGCGCAGGTGATCTTCACACTGTGGATTTATTTGGGCCACCGGGAGATCGGAGATATAACCATCCCAGCACACACCAACCTTCATCCATTAATGTTTATGCATTCACTCATCAATCACTATGATGCCAGGCTATCTCTCATTAACGTGGCATCACGGCAGCCCGTGACTCTCGGGAATACATTATTGCATTGCGACGTGTTGTGAGCTTGTTGATCGGCTATTTTCACTAGTTTGGGTCCCATACATAAGATTTCTCTTTTGGGTCTTGAGCTAAAACGTTTAGGAACCACTGCTCTAAGGAACAGTGCCCAAGTACCTGTCAAACTACTACTCCAGAATAAGGGATAAGGGAGTTTCTCTGACCGTGCCCCCTATACATTTTAGTCACTCAATGGTAAAAATGTATTCTATTTCGCGGCCACTACACATCAAATCTGCCCTATTCTAATTGGTCTTCTTAGCTAATTGGTTTCAAACAATTCACATCCTCCATGTTGTTTGCATCCCTGGTCTCTCACCTCCTTTTTAAGTTCATCATGAATTGTTTTAACTGCATATTTTTACCTTTTTGTATTGTTGTTTATTGTACTGTTGTTTGTCTAGATGTTTAAATGTTCATGGATCAAAATGGAAACAAGCCTTTGTTTTTTTTGTGATTATCCGTTTGGCTTTTTTATGTACTGCTGTACTTTTAAACAGTCAATAAAATATTCAATCAATCAAAACACACACACACACACACACACACACACACACACACACACACACACACACACACACACACACACACTCCGGGCTCTGACACACACACACACACACACACACACACACACACACACACTCCGGGCTCTGACACACACACACACACACACACACACACACACACACACTCCGGGCTCTGACACACAAGTTCAGTGCGCATGCTCCAGGGCACAGAGACAAGGCAGTGGCAGATTGAAAAAGGAAGCCTTCTTAATCTTTCACCATTTAACCAACCTCTGTGGTTTGGGACGGGGTCCTTCTACAGTAATTTGCTAGGCCCCAACTAAATACTAATACAGTATTTGGTGGTCCCTTACACCAATGGTTCCCAAACTTTTCAGGCCACGACCCCCCCAAAATAATCATATATGAACTGGGGACCCCCCACCCTGGAATTGTAGGCATTACATTTAGTTTGACTCGGTTCCACAGATAAATATTGTGAAAATAGCCGAACTACAAGCAGTGCGAGGCGTTGTGAAGAATGTTTTCTTACGTAATATTTGACAGTTTTGCCAATTTGGTATTAAAAAGGTCTGAAAAGTCAATAAATTCTAACTTTAGAAATGTGCAGAAATGCTGAATACACTTGTTAGTTTGTTTACTGTTGAGTGAGAAAACAATGTTACACATTAAGCTATCACCTGGGGATTCCCCAAAATAATTTGGGAAGTCTGGGAACCACTGCCTTACTCTGTAAAGTCCTGACTGATAATTTCACTCTTGAGTGATTAACATTCAGTTTTGCCTTTTACCTTTTCTCTTTGACAAACTACTACTGTAGCCCCTAGCCGGTTGACCTTCAGTCACAGAGCAAAGTCTCTGCTGTGAAATAGATGGTGGCCATCACAGTCTGTCACAAGCAGATGACAGGGGCTTACCTTCAAATCAGTCATCATGCTGAGCTTCTCCCCATAAACCTCATTTACCATGTTGTATATACCCGGACAATTGGAGATTTGGCCTATTTTCCTTCTATGGGAATGTAAAGAGAAATCTTGGGCTAGGAGTCGCCGAGGTTTGGATTGCTCGATCGATTGCAACTCTGCCTCGCTGATCAAAACCTGACCAAGATTCATTACCTGGGGGGGTGTTGTCACCACAAGCAATTTGGGGGACTGGGCCAAAGATGACCCAAAAAAATGAAATAAATAGACAAAACAAAGCATCGCTGTGTTATTACTTTGGGGGTGAAGATCGATGCACTCTCCCTCCAGATCAATACGTGCCCTAATCATTGAGTTGCTATAGGTGAGATGGTTTTCGATATTAACACATGGGGTGCCAGCATTTTATAATAACAGATTACGTTCGGTGCCGAAATCTCACCGTTGAGCTGCGCAGCGCTGTTTAAACTTTGGACTCCACGACGTGCATTCCATGTGAAAAAAAGCATGCCTCCATTTTGCCCGATGGTCCTGGCTAACGCCTGGAACGATAACATCTCTCACGCGAGTAACAATGGCGGAGTGATCGTGCATACAAAATGAGTCGTTTTCCCCAGCGTAAAAAGTTTCGGAGTTGTAGGGGTTTTAGAGAAGGAGATAGAACGGAAGCGGATGGGAGCCATGTTTTTTGACACGGTGATCCATCTGTCCTCTCCTTCTCAGAATCACCACGGGTGATTCCAGAGCTGCTCCAGCCCCTCCCGTGTGGAAATAAACAGAAAGACTGAAAACACGGTTCAGACCGTGTTCGGTACCAAAGCGCTACTCTGTGCAAACACGGTTCAGACCGTGTTTGGCACCCGATGTGTTAAATAGACATTCACAATCATTCTATTTCAGTAGGGTCTTAACTCTCTGATGTTAATGTGTGCTTAAATCACATTAATCAGATTCCCAGTAGTTGATGAATGCTACGTTCCTAATGTATAAGGACAACATTAATACCCCCCTTCAAAACTGCTTATAGGTTTTTCCCTTTGACTATCTGCACTTGGAAAAAGTTAATCGATCTTCTGCTTTGCCCCCTTCCTCCCCCTACAGGTGCTACGTGTGGTGCGTCTGATAAAGATCTCTCCGGCTCTGGAGGACTTTGTCTATAAGATCTTTGGCCCCGGGAAGAAGCTGGGCAGCCTGGTGGTGTTCACGGCTAGCCTGCTCATCGTCATGTCGGCCATCAGCCTCCAGATGTTCTGCTTCGTGGAGGATCTGGACCGCTTCACTACGTTCCCCAGGGTAATGGCCATTGGTGGAAGAAGAACTCATTCTACAAATGCCTTCTAAATCAGTAGTTCTCACACAAAGAAATTGCAGATGTACAAGCTCGCAGTGCGGCACGAAGTGACGCACTGTGAGCTTGTACATCTTGCTATTTTTGAATCTAAAATGACACAGATGCTTTCCCGGATTGAATGGGTTAATTGAGTAAAAGTAACAATACCACAATGTGGAAATACTCTGTTATGTAAGTTAAAGTCCTCTATTCCAAAAGTACAAAAGTATTCACATAAAAAAAATACTTAAAGTACCTAAAGTAAAAGTAATCATTATGCAGAATGTCCCATTTCAGTTTTTTTTTTCCCCCAAGTTTTCAGAATGTGTCAAAATCTTTCTAAAATACCCGATCTACAAGCTCACATTGCGTCGCAATGCGAGGCATTAGATCGGTGATTTTCGAATAACCTAAGTATGTTTTGTAATTAAAGTCTAAATGTAAATAGCGCTCTGGTGCCGCAGTGGTAAAAGTCCCTGCCCACCACCACGGAGCTTGTGGGTTCTAATCCACCGTGGTGCATCCGGCTTTGTCGGGCGTCTACACGAACACAATTGGCCCGTATTCAGTGGACGGGAGCCGGGCGGGGTGGGTGATATTTGTCACTGCATGTATTCCTATGGGCCGGGCGGCACCTGTCAGCAGGTAGTGTTGGGCGGGAGGAGTAGGACGAAGGCCCTACGTCCTCCTGGTGGGGGCTCCGTCCTCACTGGCAGGTGAGTCAGTAATAATAATACATACAATTTATATAGCGCTTTTCTAAATACTCAAAGTCGCTTTACAGAGCAGAAAAATAACAACTTTATTAGAATCGACTAGTTAAAAAGGATTAAAACTAGTAAGTAAAGTAGGATACAACAGCAGTGACAACACAGAACTGATTGTGGGGAGGAATTAATTGGCATAACGACCAGATTGGGGGGAGAAATTGGGGAGAAAATGATTGGCTACTCTAAAAAAAAAGAAGCTTTCAATTTGGTTTATTGAAAGCATGACTGTTAACTCTCTCAGTGCCAAGCCCCGAGTTATCCCGAGTTTTAGGGTTATACCCTCAGTGCCAGAACGAGAAATCCCAAGTTTAAAAAATAAAAAAAACGTTTTTTCTTTTTTTTCTTTTTTTTTGGGGAAAAAAGTGTTCAGAACCCAAGATATCATTATCTGAAGATTTGCAGCTCCATCCACTCTTTGTTTAACCTATAACTGAAAAAGGCTGTATCTCGCTTCCTAAGCACTTTTTTTTTACTTTGAAAAAAAAAAAGAAAAAAGTTGTCAGTTTGCAATATTTTTTTTATTTCATTGGCACTGAAAGAGTTAAGATACTTTTATCGTGTTCTGGCTTTTAGCATTTGTTTTAGTTTCTCCCTGACACACACACACACACACACACACACACACACACACACACACACATACACACACAAACACGGATAGTGATCCATGAAAAGAACTATTCTGTCCCTATCGGTTCACAACTCGGACGGTGCTGATTCGACTAGCAGACCTTCGGCCGGTCGGCGAGGGCGCACCTCCTCGGCCTCAAGCTCTGCTGAGTCGGCGCGCCTCCGTCATGGACAATAACTATTATCACGTGTGCGTGTGAACGCGTGTTCAGCGTTCCCCTAGCGTAGCTTCCTGGTTGCTATGTGGGGGGGAACAACAAAAGACAGGTCCGTGTCGCATCAAAGCCCCGCCTCGCGGCGCCGTCTCCTCCTCCTCCTCCTCATCACGCCGCCTTGCATCAAAGCCCCGCCTCGCGGCGCCGCGTCCTCCTTCTCCTCCTCCTCCTCCTCCTCGCGAGCCTCACGTAATAAACCCTGTCTCGAAAATCCCCGCCTCGCCCCGAAGCCCCGTGCCTAAAAACGAGCGTGCCTTCTCCAATTTCCCTGGTTCTCCAATTTCCCTGTGACATATATAAACATATACTTTATATATATGTATCTAGCTCTATATATATATATATATATATATATATATATATATATATATATATATATATACTATATATATATATATATATGTATCTAAATCTTTAAAGTAGTTTCTAAAACTGTACAATATTTGCCTCTGAGATGTAGTAGAGTAGAAGTATTGAGAAATGGAAATACTCAAGTAAAGTAAAAGTACCTCAAAATTGTACTCAAGTACAGTAAATGTACTTTCCACCACTAACCGTATTGGTTAGAATACACAGGAAAGAGCAGCTTATGGTTTTGATGTAGAAACTCTAAGGAGATGGATGTGGCGGTCTTAAAGCTGCAAACCAAAAACTTTTTTTTGTGTGAATAAAACAACATTTTACTGGGTCAAATGGTTTATTCACTAAAAAAAGTTTCTTAAACTGTATTTATCCACAGACCCCCGTCTGAAAATATGTTGTGACAGGGACCCCCAGAAGAGAAGATTTGTGTTGAGAGTTTTTGAGATAGATATATAATATATAAATGCTTTAACCACTGCTTTAACCAATCTGTATGGTATAGTATGTTGAAACAATATATCTACGACAACTGCGGTGTTTGGAGGTGTTCTCCCTACTTCTATGGAGAAAGTTACATCCTAGACTCAAAATGTAATATCTCCTCTGCCTGTCTCAGCTCATCAGTAGAAATGTGGGTAGAGTATAGGACATACATTCTACGGATTGCAGCTTTAAGAGGACCTCAGAGAAACCCTCAGCCAGTGATAAAGACGAAAAAATGGCTTCAGGCAGATTTATACCAACACACAGAATGTAAGATGCGAAGAAGGGATGAAAACATCGGAAATTCATATGCAATCTCCGCACACACACACACACACACACACACACACACACACACACACACACACACACACACACACACACACACACACACACACACACACAGACAAGCTATGGGAGGCCTGCAGATTCTGGCGATGGGGTACTTAATGCTTCAACAGATGTGGGGCCCGTCCACCCCCTCCTTTGATTTCTAAGTGCTCACACGCTCATTTCTCTCTCATTAGCCTCGTCTTTCCATCCCCCCTTTCTCTCCTCTTCCCTCAGTCTGCTGGAGCACGAGGAGAAAGCTCGTAAACAGATGTTGCTCACATGTTATGGTTAAAAAAAAAGAACAATATAAATATAATATATAATTATGCTTCTCATACTTATGCTTAATTTACTCCGTCATGATACGCAGAGTCCCACGGTGGAAATAGATCTCCAAGCTCACACCACGGCAGATCGCAACAGGTTGTGAGCTTGTAGATCTTGTTCTCAATTTGATCACTCTTGACTTCCACTCTATCTTGCATTCACACACACACACACACACACACACACACACACACACACACACACACACACACACACACACACACACACACACACACACACACACACACACACACACACACACACACACACACACACACACACACACACACACACACACACAGGCATGCATGCACACATCACAGTAAATGATGTTTGGCAGTTTTCCCCCACGGGCAGACCTGTGCTGGGTTTTATGCTTTATCTGCAGCGACTGTGCCGGGAGGGCAAGGAGGTGAGGGAAGTTGGGTTTGGGGAAAGTCTGGGGCCTGTCTGGAAGTGAGAGTGGTGGGGGGAACTACAACTCCCTGGCCTTCCAAGTCTCAGCTGGCTGCACCACACTCCTTCACCTGACCTCTACGTGTGTGTGTGTGTGTGTGTGTGTGTGTGTGTGTGTGTGTGTGTGTGTGTGTGTGTGTGTGTGTGTGTGTGTGTGTGTGTGTGTGTGTGTGTGTGTGTGTGTGTGTGTGTGTGTGTGTGTGTGTGTGTGTGTGTGTGTGTGTGTGGGCATTCACGAATAGTGATTTTTAGCATTCAAATTATTCGACCTATAAGTATTCGAATATTCGATTAATCGATTTGATTATAAAAAATAAAATAATAAAAACAAATTTTAAAAGTTTTTTTTTTTTTTCTTTTTTTTTCAATGGCATTTATGACTTGACTCAAGGAATGCGAGTTGACGTCACACCAGAGCTCACAGCTGCGTGTCTGCTGTAGAAAAGCCAAAAAATAAATAAAAAAATTCCCTAGTGTGTGTGTGTGTGTGTGCGCGCGCGCGTTCGGATAGAGAGAGAGAATTAACAAGCCTTGCTACTCACCTCTCTCTCCACCGAGGCTCCTGTCACAGACACTCACTCACAAACATCTTGAACGCCGAAGCCAGACTGAGACGGCCAGGAGGGAGTTATGTACATCAGATGTGTGGCATTTGTAACGCTGTGGAAAAACAGAAAGTGTGTTCCAAATGCCAAGCCTCTCTCTCTCCCCCTCCCACTCACTCTCCATCACTCTCTCTCTCTCTCTCTATCTGTGTCTTCTTAACATGGTCTCTCATGCGCTTTCTCTTATCTATATCCGTCTGTCTGTCCGTTTGTCCGTCCATCCATCTATTCCATTTCTTTCTCTAACTTTCCCTGGGTCATCTCCTCCTATCTCCCTTGCAGGCATTCATGTCCATGTTCCAGATCCTAACGCAGGAAGGCTGGGTGGATGTGATGGACCAGACACTAGTAGCCGTGGGTCACATGTGGGCTCCTGTGGTCGCCATCTACTTCATCCTTTACCACCTGTTTGCCACCCTGGTGAGAAGTTTTACAATGACCATCATCACTTTGAGGTCCTCCCAGGTCCATTTAGTTGCAAATAAGTTAGGATCGTAGTTTTTTGTTTGTTTGTTTGTTTTTACAAAATCACAGAATTATTCGTTTTTGTATTCAATTATCTGAGTATTCGAGACGAGACGAAGATCTGTCCACAGTTGTGATCGCAACTTTTATTTTGCTGTTTGGTTCAAGCAAATGTCTGTTTCTGAGCATTCGACTATGAATTCAATACCAAGGACCTCAATGGAAACAAGACCACAAGGACTTTTTGGAACGGACCTTTTAGACAAAGTATGTTACTGTGCTGTTTTACATTTTTTCCTAATAAAATATTCAATCAATCAATCAATCAGCACCAAGAACAAAGGAATACGAAAAAAGCTCTTAGTAATGCAAGTACTACACTCCTAACTGTAACTACGAATTTGACTGAGCAACTTTCACTTGTAGTGGAGTAATAATACGTACTGGGGGTTGAGTAATTTGTCCACCACTGTACAGGAGACCGTCACAGCGTCACATGGCACAGGCGCTCTCTGGAATGAGTCACGCTTTCAACTCAGACACACAGGATGTCTTCAAGGATGGAACAAACAACAAAGCACATATAGACCACAGGCATCATCAGCTCTGAAAGGAAGGGGAAAAAATAAAAACATGAGATGATTCACTCAACTAGATTTTTTGTCTGCTGTGAAAGAAGAAAGGAGAACAGGGTGCTGCGGCTCTTTTATATGTTAGTGCGTATATGTTATCGTTTCTAACGTTTCAGTATCTCCTGCATTCTGTCTTTCAGATTCTTCTCAGCCTTTTTGTGGCTGTGATCCTTGACAATCTGGAATTGGATGAAGACCTGAAGAAGCTCAAACAGGTCTGTCCAGATCCTCATCCAATCCACACGCTAATGGTACACACACAGCCCACACTAGAAGAAGTAGGTTCCTGTCGCTCAAAAAAAGTATCAGGAAGGAACAAAAATTATTTAAAAAGACATTTTGTTCCAAGGACACCAGATATTATTTGTTCAAAAACTTTGTTCTATCTTGAGCACCTGGTTGTTTGTTCTGCTGTAGAGCCCTTTTTGTTTTTGCGCAGTCAGCAGTCCACTTTTAGATGAACACTTTTAGCAAAACAACTTGAACCCAGCATTAGTGTAATGATAATGAATGAGATAGATAATGTGTTTTCATTGATTTCAGAGGTTTATGGAACACTCTCCCTCATGCAGTACGTGTTGACCCACTGACCTTCTGGATCTTTTGACTTTTTCCACTTCTGACCTTCTAGGAGTCATAGTTTAACCCAAGCCTCAGTAAATAGACCACATACCACATAGAAACAATCCTCAGCAACTATAGACCACAGACCACATACTGTAGAAACAATCCTCAGCAACTAGACCACATAGAAACAAGCCTCAGCAATTAGACCACAGACCACATCTTTGAAACGAGGAGTGTAATCTTTTTCTCTGCTCCAGCGACTCCTGCCGGTTGGTCAGGGTGCTTGTCAGCAGAGATGTTGAACTGTAATGAGGCTCTAGCGATGGCGATATTTGTCTGTCTGTCTAGCCATCTAAATCGACAGGAAGTGATGCCCACCATGCCCTAGGAAACTTGTGGATACAGTACTGTATGAGTGTATTTTGATCTACTCATTCAGTAACAAGACTAAGGTCTCTAGTTTGAGGGCAATAACATTAAAGTTGCAATACACAACATTCAGGCACTAGAGTTTGCATCTACAACACATCACTTCTGTTGCATAAGTCTTTCCTGATTTCCTGAATTCTGTGTAGGTCTATAAGGTAGCAATCATATACTGTAGTTGGCAATGTAACCTAGATGGCTGCCTCCAACAGTTTCTTTGTGGAAAAAAAGTACCTTACCCTATGAAAACAGAATCACACATGGATAATGGCGGCTGTCAGCCGACAGAGGTAAAAAAAACAGTATTTCTGGAGTTTTGCCCCCTCTGGTCTAATAGAAATGAGAAGTCAAGGGAAGTGTGGAAAAATGCAAGATGTGTTTCTGATTCCCCCCCGCTCTGTCTTTGTGGTAGAAAGCTCTCTTGTAGAATGAAGTAATGATAGGGATACCAGGTCAGTTTAAATGCAGTGGAGATTTGTGATGCAAATTAATTGGCAATTCTATTTTCACAATAAATACTTTTAATGAGGAAAATGCATATCCATAAAACGTCATCATTTTAGAATGGCTACCTATTTCCTTCTTTCCTTTGAAAGCCTATCCAGTGCTTACTCCTCCTATTATTAATCAGCTGTGTTCACTTACTGTATACAAAGTGTACACTGTAGAGTCCTATTATGCCAGTTATTATTTGAAGGTCCCACTGCAACTGAAACTACCCTGTTGCCTAGCAACATACCCCAAATGACTGAAGCTAATTGCCTTTTGACTTCCATGGCATTGTGCCAAGCAGTGAGTGCCGCACACATACCACCTCCTATCTTCAGTGGCTCACAATACTAATCTCAGCACTGAGGGGACATTTCATTAGTGTCTGTGGAACTCAGAGAACTGGGTAGTTAATTTACTTTTAGTTTAGAAACTAGCCACCACTTACACCCCAGGTACTAGATTTTGGGTAATCAACCCATTCGTTTTTGAGATATCTGTGTGTGCAAAATTATATTTTCGCCTGAAGTGGTCAGTATCTGGTCAGTTTGTGTTAGAGGGGCTCTAACACACACACACACACACACACACACACACACACACACACACACACACACACACACACACACACACACACACACACACACACACACATTCAGTAGGCCTGGTTTGTCTGTGATGTCCAAAGATTTTTTTTTAACCACAACATTACATTGAAATGAGTTTATAAATGAAAGAAAAATCTGTTTTCGTATTCTTCTCTGAGATGATAATCCAGGTGCCGATGGAACATCCCACTGGCTTGAGATGATACATACAGACAATGGAAGGAATGAAACACCTTCAGCATTCAGATGCAATGTATTCTGGGGCACTTTATACATGACGTATAAAGAGATTAGTGAATGAAAAGAGGGAATGGCTGTGTTTTCTCTTTCAGTGTGAAATTCTCTGTTTGCAGCTCTTAAATTAACATGAATTAATAATGTAGGTGTCTATTGAGTCAATCCAAGCAAGTAATAGCTCATTTTTTAGCTCAGATGTTCTACTTTCATATGAAAACAAAAATTGTGAAATGTTCAATGACCCTCTAGTAAGTTGCTGTATTCGTTCACAAACATCCATGACTTCTTAACCGTTGCTCCAATCCGCACCAAACTTGGCACCAACACTGGTCAGGGTTCTGCCATCACAATAGCCACACCAGGGACCACGTCCCAACCAGCGTGATCTGGTATAAGAGCCCCACCCCCTCTGTGTTCCTATTGGCTGAGCTTTAAACAGCAATAACTCCAGTTCC
Source organism: Gymnoscopelus braueri (assembly GCF_963280865.1). Taxonomy (NCBI): domain Eukaryota; kingdom Metazoa; phylum Chordata; class Actinopteri; order Myctophiformes; family Myctophidae; genus Gymnoscopelus; species Gymnoscopelus braueri. The sequence continues at coordinate 24,977,072 of NC_137618.1, read as the reverse complement.
CAGCATGCTAAATGCCCCAAACTTGGTAGTTGCTCTTAGACGGCCAATAGGACAGGCTGTAATTGCATAAGCCCTGCCCCCTCTGTGTTCCTATTGGCTGGGCTTTAAACAGACATAACTCCAGTTCCCAGCATGCTAAAGGCCCCAAACTTGGTGGGTGCTCTTAGACGGCCAATAGGGGTGGCCTGTAATTTGCTGATGCCCCGCCCCCTCTGTGTTCCTATTGGCTGGGGTTTAAACAGCCTTAACTCCAGTTCCCAGTATGCTAAATGCTTCAAACTGGTGGGTGGTCAGACTTCCAATTTCATAAAAAATTACCACTTCCGTTTTTTTCCTTCCTACTTCCGGTTTGTGGTATTGCCTAGAAACTTCACCCACACACACTCTGAGAGGTGTGGAGTTCAATGGTGCAACCCAGAAGTGGATCTGTTCACTTCCAGTTTTTCCAGGAACTGGTCGTGCACCCCTACCTCCCGAACACGAGGTCGCACAGGTATGACAGCGGACCTGGGTGCTGCAAGTTTATCGCTGCTTGGCAGCAGTGTTATAGCAGTGTTTAACACTTCAAATGGCTATACTTCGGTGACCATTGCTCTTATCAGTGCAACATAGGACTAGGTTTGAAGGCTGTGTAGCGGCCTGAAAATCGAGTTCTGTAAAATGGCCAACTGCAGTGTCAAGTATAGGCTACCAATGTGTCATAGTGAATGGACTAAACATGCCAGACCACTGGTATGGTCATGGTCAATAGGCTAAATATGCCAGACCACCAGTATGGTCCTTTGAGAGATTATAGTTAATTTTCTGCATTGTTCTGATGAATAGTGAATGGTCCCTGATATTTGTCATATGGCCAGTACAGTTTTTCCATTTGCTTGTCATGCATTGCTGCTTGGTACTTGGCACAGGCTTTCATTCAAGCACAAAGTCCTGGTAGGCTTGAAGTGTTAATCCCACTTGTGGGCTAGGGCTGCATGAATAATTGAAAAAAAAAAAAATAATCATTATTTGCTTGTGAACAATAACAGTTGCAATGTCCATCATACTTAAATGATGTAAAGCAAAAAAGGCTTTTAATTGAACGTTAACATGAAATAACCACAGCATACAAGTGCTTTTGTCGTCTCTCATATGTCTGTCTCTTCCTCATTCACACATTGACAGCGCTTATGTCACTGACTCATTGCTACAGAAACCCGACACTGCACGCGTCGAAGAAGGCAGATTATTTAGCATTTATTTAGCCTACTCAGACAGCGTATTACAGAGCACAGCGTATGACAGAAAGTTTCCAAGTTAAAGAAATGAGCGACTCGCAGGGAAAATATCCGTGGTGAGAGATTTAAGTTTTGCTTATGCGCTACAGTACTTAAAAAGGTGCAAAGCAGTGTGGATTTACAAAATGTCATCATTTGCAAGCATTGGTTTGAGAAACATCGAAGCAAGGTAACACTACAACGATACAGACACCCTGAATGTCACCATGAAATCATTCAGCAATGAAGGACACATTAAAAACCCAGGTGCCAGACCACGCAAACCTCACTAGCGTAAACATTATATAAGTGCAGCTTCATATCAATACTGTTCAAAATGAGGCGTTTTGTAACTAGTGTTGCATTACTTGCTCTGTTTCGAATAACAGAGATCGGGACAGAACTAAATAAAGCATGACGACAGTGTCGCTTGCCGAAAAATCAAGAAGTCCACAGCATGTCGTATCACAACCCTTGTGAGCTTGTAGATCTAATACTTTCGGTGAGCAACACCGCAGTACGACAAAATATAAATCAGACAGAAGTGTAAATAGGCTACAGTACAGTAGTACTGTACTGTTGTATTGTACAGAGTAGCCACTAGACAACTACTGTATGTCCAAAAATGACTGGGTACTAGTTTATTTTCATTTAGATGTAACTTTACATTTTGCAAATGTTCAACAGAATTTGTTAATCACTTTGATTAAGTGGCCTAAAATAGGACACGAAAAGAGATGAGGTGTTTCTTTGTTACAAGAAACTTACTGCTTTGATATACTATGTTACTGTATGTTAAAGTAATACTAGGTAACGTTTTCAACAAAACTAAAGTTAAATTGTATATCTTTTGTGAGTGGCAAAAGTTTCACAACACCCACTCCATGAATTTCACCCCCGGAAGCCTTTTATTTATATATTTTCTATTGAACGGTGTCGGGGGGGACTTTCCCGGGAAAATGACGTCATCTGGCCGAAAAACTGAGGCGAAAATGCACTGGTTTCCTGTTTGGCCAGGAACTACCGCAACGGTTTCCTGTTTGGCCAGGAACTACCGCGCTAATAACAAAAAGGAACCTCACGCTGATTTTAAGAGAATGTAGGATTGGAAGATCGAAAAAGAACAGAAAAAGAAAGCACAGCTCATGGTAACTAATGCTCCACTGGCTAAGAGAAACGATCCGCAGATAGTATAAAACAATTAAAAGAACGCTTTTTGAAACGCTTCCGGCTTCCGGTGAAAACAAATGGAATTCTGGGTAATCGAGGACTACGGAAATTGTATGCAGTGACGGTAGTGACCAGAAGAGGTTGCTAAAAAATTATTATTTGTGAATCTGCATTGTACAACTTTAAGTCAAGTCCTTTATGTTATGTTGTTAGTTTAAATCCCTTTTTACTGAAAGCATATCTTATACCCTAATAAGAGTGCAATAAATGTTTTTATTAAAAAAAAAGAAATAAAGGAATTGTGAGAGAATTCTCAATTCTTAGGAGAAAAATTGTGATTCACATTTTAGCAAGAATCGTGCAGCCTTGTCACATTGTTGTGGGCATGATTGATTGAATGATTGAATATTTTATTAGACAGAAATGTAAAAACAGCACAAGTATACAGTCAAACACTTTGTCTTAACACTTTACCTGCCAATCACGAGTATAACCGTTGATGAAAAATACACCCGTTTACTGCCATCCACGAGTATAACCGTTTTTCAAAAAAAAAAAAAAAAAGGTTTTTTTTTTAATTTTTTTTTTTTTATTTTTTTTTCTTCAATTTATCCACACAGAACCAGAGATATCACGATCCAAAGATTTCTAGCTCCATTCACTCCTTGGTTAACTTATTACTTTAAAATCCTGTATCTCGGCTCCTGTGTAAAAAACATTTAAACACTGGCACTGGGGGAAGTAAAATAAAAAAAAACCTCTGGCAGGGAATGTGTTAAAGGATAACAAAAAAGTCCCTGTGGTCTTGTTTCCATTGGGGTCCTAGGTATTCAATTCATCAACATATAAAAAATAGCACCGAACATTCAATATCATCACAAATATAAAACACTATATGTACAGAGCAGGAAAAAAAGGGGGTGGGGGGGTGGGGGTAAAGAAAAGGGGGGGGGGTCGCCTGTCTAAGGGAGAAGTGATAACTACCTCCCCCTTTGGCCTCCTGAAAGGTGAATTTTCAGGGCTGTTTTAAAGGAAGCCAGTGAACCACATTGCCCGTATGGGCAATTTGTGTTAAAAGCAAGACCTTGCTCTGTGAGAAAGCTGCCAGACAGAAACACACATGCACGCACGCATGGTCGCGAGCGCAACACACACACACACACACACACACACACACACACACACACACACACACACACACACACACACACACACACACACACACACACACACACTTGTACTAGTCACAGGTCAACAGGTGAACTTTAATGAGATTTAATGAGAATGCCAGATTTCTTAGACCTTCAATGTTCAGAAAAACTTACTGCAATAAGCTGTAGTTCCAAAACTGTTGGTCAAGTATTACCTCATTTTGTAGCTCGGGTCCTCTACTTTCATATTAATTGACAAAACAAAGATGCTAACATTTTCAGTGACCCTCTAGGCCAGGGATGGCAAACTCATTTTAGCTCAGGGGCCACATGGAGGAGGGCCAGAGGGCCAGAGGGCCGGACCGGTACCGGACCGGACCGGTAAAATCATGGCATAATAACCAATAATAACAATAACAACAACTTCAGATAGTTTTCTTTGTTTACTTTACTTAGTCTTAGTTAGTACAAGCACATTCTGAAAATGTAAATTTCACAAATAGGGATGGCCAAATGGAGACATTTTATTAACCGTTTACCGTTAGGCCTTACCGATTAATCGATAACCGTTAAGAACTTTTTTTTTTTTTTTTGTGCCAAAATACATTTTATTTCAAAGGGGCAAGTCTACACAGTTTGTTTTGTGTCACCAGGAGAGTTTCTAGTGTCTCTATCTCTCTCTGGAAGAGGTTGCACATGAACTCTGCAGCCGCACTGAGGCGCTCCAACACAAACAATACCAATACAAAGACGAGGAAGAAGAAGAGGAAAGTGGAAGTTACGTGTGGTTGCAGGTGTAGACTTGGCCAAAAAACTATTTAAAACATTTTTGGCAAAAAAAAAAAAAAAAAAGTTTTTTTTTATTTTATTTTTTTTATGCTTTGCAAAATCATCTCGCGGGCCGGATTAAACTAGTTAGCGGGCCTGATCCGGCCCGCGGGCCGTATGTTTGACATCCCTGCTCTAGGCCAAATATCAATTTGGGGGTCCTTGACATATGAGAACCACTGCTTTAAGAGAGTCTACTGTAATTTGTTTTCCGCAGTGTTCTGATGAATAGAGAATGGTCTCTGATATTTGTCATATGAACTATTTGTTTTTTGAAAAAGTGTTTTTCCATTTACTTTTCTTTCATTGCTGCTTGGTTCATGGTACAGACTTTGATTCAAGCACAAAGTCCTTCCCCCCCTAGTTCGCTGTGGAAGAGTGGCATGGTTGAAGTATTTTGCTGACGTGTGGGCAGGCGCTCTTTATTTTTTGAGTGATTTCTTAATTTTCACCTTTGTGGGGCTTTTCTTTACAAGGATGAGTCATCAGACAATTAGCGTTAAAAGCAAGACCTTGCTGTGTGAATAAGCTGCTCTCACACACACACACACACACACACACACACACACACACACACACACACACACACACACACACACACACACACACACACACACACACACACACACACACGCGCATACTAGTCACAGCTCAAAGGGTGAACTTTAATGAGTTATCTCCTTCCTTAAATGCAAATGGTGTGCTGTTGCAGACACATTTCCAGAGAAAGTGCCCAGTGGTAGAAAGTACATTTACTCAAGTACTGTACTTAATACAGGACTTTTACTTGTAACAGAGTATTGCTACATTGTGGTATTGCTACTTTTATTTAAGTAAAAGTAGTACCTCTGGTTATTTCCTCCCACAGCTGAGTGACTAGGAGCAGTGAGTGTAAAATTGCCTATTTTACAGCCGCCTCAATCACAGATGCAGAGGCTGACTATAAATAGAGCATAGATGGTGATCGCCCTCCTGGAAGGGAGGGATTCCACAAATATTTGACAACAGCCCAATCCCATGGCTAACCTTTATAGCCTACAATAAACAACAAGATAGGCTTGCACTACTGGCAAATGAACATTGAGGCTCTTTGGATGCAAAAATATAGTATTTTACTTATAAAAGTGCAAAAAGTGACACAGTGAAAAAAAGTGTTGATGATGGTCTGAGGACTGAAATGTCCTCTCTCCGTGTTACTTTATTTCACCATGTAACTTTTTGCTCTTTTGTAAGTAAAAGACTATATTTTTGCATCCAAAGAGCCTCAATATTCATTTTTCATTATGCGAGCCTATCTTGTTGTTTATGGACTTTCATGCTGACCTCTCGCACCTGTTTTCAGCACTAGTAAGCCTTGAGTTTAGAGCGCAAACTTTTTTACCTTTTTTAAACTTGATACAAGACATGTTTATGCGGAAGTGTGTGTGTGTGGGTGTGGGTGTGTGTGCGAGCTTGTAGATTGAAAAACATTTGGTGTAGATGGAAAAAAGGAGGGGGTTAGGTACAGACTCCTGGGGGACCCCGATCAACGATGTATATACAGTAGGGTGTAAGCGGTTAAGAGAAACTCAATAAAAATAACAAAAAATAAAAAAAACAAATAGTTCTACAGGACACAATCTATCCTCTGCTCTAAAGCTGTGCCGTTTTGTGCATATCAGTGGATATCAGTCATTCTTTTTACTGAAAGTTTGACACATAGAAGCCATGCATACATTATGTTCCTTCAGACGTTTTTAATCCTTTCCTTTTCACAGTCGGTCGAGCCTGCAGACAATTGCTACGTGCTAATGAATTGGAAGTAATGGAACAACACATTGAAGGTGAATAATCTATTCAAAAAGTCTGTTCATGCAAATCAGAGAATTTATTTTCTCTCAAAGTATTATTAGGAGTTTGGAGCCTGAAAGCCACCCAAGCAACACTGGTAAACATGGTGCAGCATAGAAATGCTACATGGTGCCTCAAGGAGAGTGCATGACAGGTGAAGATCCTGACAGACTGGGCTCTGACATAGGAACCACTGTGGGAAGGGTGATAAGTCTTTGAAAATCATTGTTGACAGCGTATCATGCTTGAACATCCAATTTCCCCGTCACGGTCCACATGTGTCAGAAATATTAATAGTGAGACCAGTCAAACATGTAATATCCTCTCTAAGACCCACATTGCCTTTCTCTTCCATCTGTAAAATACCTACAGTACCTGACATCAAATGTGTCGTTTCGTGTCTTTGGGCGTACATTTCGTATGCAGACTAAAATGGCAATGGACAGGGTCGGGCAATTTGAGGGCTGGTCTGGATCTATGTGCAGAGTTTTGTTAATGCTACTTATACACTGAGTTGGCAGTCCCTGGTATCGAACCCAGAACCTTGTGATTCAAAGTGAAGAGCTCTGCCGACTAAGCTACCCAGGCACACACCAAGTTTCTGTTCCGTACATGAATTTAGTGAGAGAAATATAACCAAGCAAAATTGTATTGTTTAAGGGAGCCTTTTGCAGAGTTGTACTTTCACTTTTGCTTATAGTCTCTTGCATTACTCAAGCCAGTTATATGCCACAGTATAAAACTCATCTACAACTTCAGTTGACATCAATTGCTGTTCTATCTAGTAAATTTGACCAATTGAAAGGTTGCTTTGCTGAATCAAAGAAAGAATGAATGAATGAATGATTCAGAAAATATAAAAAAAAAAAAGAATGTTGTTACTAAAAGGTAATTTTTGTTCACATTTTGAAAATGTCAATTGTAATTGAACCGTAATCCCATGTTGAAATGAAACGTCACCTTCATCACAAAAGTCACAACTGCAGTGAAATGACACATTACACAGGCTTAGGAAATTGTTGTCAAGTGCTATGCTGTACACCTGTTTCATCCCAACACTTTCAACATAAAGAAATGTTGAGTGCCATCTATATATTTTTTGCTTTGGAGCAAGAGAAGAGTGTGGTGTTTTTCTTCTCTATTATGCTCATCTATCTGTACAGTCCAGGATTCTCCTGGTCTATTGTTTGTACAATTCCCTCTATGGAGCCATGGAGGGAATTGCTTTTTCCCTAGCCATTCTCTGAATACAAAAACAAAAACTGAATACAAAAACAAAACTGTTTAGTGCAAATAACTTAAGTTTGAACAGCCTATCCAGGGAATTCATTTTCATTTTATATGCAAAGGGCAAGCTTGCATCCTATTCTCTGCATGGGGCGGCAATGGCTCAGGAGGTAGAGCAGCCGTTTGGGAACTGGGCATTTTACGGTTTGATCCCCGGTTCCTCCCGGCCTCGTGTCAAAGTGTCCTTGAGCAAGACACTGAACCCCTAACTGTTCCTAATGAGCAGGTTGGTGCCTTGCATGGTTGCCTCTGCTGTCAGTGTGTGAATGGGTGAACATAACGCACATTATAACAGCACTTTGTGTAAAGGCGCTGTAGGCGCAAACCATTTAAAACAGCATGCAGTATGCCGGTGAGGTGTCAGTAAAAGGATAAGCAGATGGCTGAGTCATATGAAGAAAACATACCATGGAGGTTAACCCATTAAGACCTGAGGCCGATTCTACAAATGTCTTCTAAAAAACTGTTTTTGGAAAAAACCTATGTTTCTATATCAGTGGTTCTCAAACGTTTTCATGTCAAGGACCCCCAAAAGGATGTATTTGGCTGCCGACCCCCATCTCAAAATATGTTGTTCCAGGGACCCTCAGAAGCAAAGATTTGAGTTAAAAATGTTTGATTTAAAAATATATATTCAAAGATTTGCTAAAGAATTCAAGATGTTTCAAAAATAGCAGATCTACAAGTTCATAGCGTATAATATAGTATTTATAGTATAATATGCTGCCTCCTTCCCACTGAATGGCCATGGCCAGGTGTGTATGGGTACTGGGTAGAGTAGCAACAGCTAGCACTGCGTTGTTTATATTTGATAATGACTTCATCAATAAGGCATGCAGCTGAAAGCCATCTGTCATCATTTGATGATTACAGTGCAGCGTTACAGGGGAATGACTTGCATCTGTCAACCCTGACAGACCATTCGTCTTGATTTGGCTTTCATATTGTAGTCGAGGCCAGAAGATGGCAGGAGGATATGAGGGGGCATTGGGGGCTAATCTCACAGTGATCAAGCAGATCGGTGCACTTTACTGGCCTCCTCGTTGAAATGCATTGTTGTTGCTTCTGCACTTTTGTCCAGGCCTATATGATGTGATGTGTGGCTGTTGCCGGGCAAAAAAAAAAGTCATGAATCCGTGCATTGTAATCACCTGCTGAGAAAGGGGAGTTAATTTGGCCAACACACACACACACACACACACACACACACACACACACACACACACACACACACACACACACACACACACACACACACACACACACACACACACACACACACACACACACTATACAGTACACGGACATGCATGTTTGCACACACACACACACACACACACACACACACACACACACACACACACACCCCCAGGGATCATTAGTAATTAGGGGAGCAAGTGTAATTGGGGGTGAATCTAATGAACACCCAGTTTACTCCACCATGCAGATGAGTGAGGAACCAGGGGTAACAGGAAGAGCCTAATGACACACGCACGCACGCACGCATGCATACACACACACACATACCAGACCATGCTCAACTCATCAGTGTTGATTAGGATACTGTATTTATTGTGAGAAATGAGGTTGGTGGGGACGTTTTAATGAGATGAAGCTAGGGCGACAGAAAGGAAGGCAACTGAGGTACTGTAAATAGAAGTGATGGGGGAAGCATAGCACCCCCACCACACACACATGTACGAGTGTGTATGTGTGTGGGTGTGTTTGTGGGTGGGTGGGTGTGCACGCAAATGGCGTGGGACACCAAAGCGCCATTTTCTGAAAAATTTAAAAAATAAAATGCTAATATTCTGCTTGGATTTTTGAGGTAGTTGAGGTAGTTTGTCTGCTGGATGTTGTAGCCAAGCAGACGATGCCACCCCTAACCTCCATCCCCACCCCCAATCCCCCTAAGGACCCCAGCCTGTTAATGCCGCGCCTTCATCTATATGGCTTCATGGGTCGCCGGGGGTTGTGATGTCAGAGACTGATGCCTTATCCACTGTCAACAAATCACCCCCGCCTCCAGCCTTAAGTGTCTTGGGGGAACAGAGGAAGGGAGACGGGAGATAGGAGACATTTTAATCTTTATACCAGTAGATATTAAACAGGTAAAAAGTAAATAAGAAAGAAAAAAAAAATGACCCCTGAGCATGTTACTGCCTGTTTCGCAATCCAACAGGTCCTCAGGCTAACCAGTTGAGTCATGTGGAACAGGTTGGAGAGACTGTTCAAACGTTGGAGGATGTAAAAAGCTAGAGAGAGGAAGATAGAGGGAGGAGAGAAAGAAGGAAAGACGATGTTGCTTTCATCACCATTCCATTTGCGTTCATCCAGGCAGACAGACACACGTTTGAGCAGCTCTGTTTTTATAATGGACGATGTGTCTCGTGGGACCTCTCCCTCTGTCTTTTCTTTTTCTCTCTTGCTAGCTATCTCTTTCTCTGTGCCTGCTTTTTTTACTAGACTCTAAATCCTGAGACTGATGACAATCAAACAGCTATTGTTGCTAAAACTGGGTGAAAACATTACGGGATACACTACGGTATACACAACCATTCGAAAGTCGTTAGGACGGTCGTTCATATTGGGTTGGTGATACGATCGGTGGGCGTAGGTTTGTTAGTGGTCATTCTCGCCGCTGTTCAACAACTACATTGAATTTAGATGTCACCAGATGTATCAGTAGGTGGAGATCTCCAATCGTAAGCAACGTAAGACTAGCTTTATAATAAGGAGGGGAAATGGCACCATGTATCTGAGAGTGATTAGGAAAATTGACATTGAATTCAAAGCATTATTGGCAGAAAATGCAGGGTATATCTAACATATAAATGATAAGTGCACCAAAAAATCTATTACGTAATTCACACAACCTCTGTCTGTCTGTCTGTGTGTCTGTCTGTCTGTCTATCTGACCGATCGACTACAATCTGAGAAAGACAATTTGTTTGAATGATCTCATTTTGCTGAATCAACAACTGATTTCAATTTCTAAGGGGTGGTTTATGTTTTCAATGGTCTTTAATGTTATGTCTTGTGTACAGATAAGAGTAAACATTACCCTTTTTTGTCTCCTCCGACATTGCAGCAGCATAGTATAATAACAATAATGGTACTGGTAATAATAGAATATCTACAAGCAGATCCACGTGTATTATTACTGCTAGCCAAAGAGAGTATCTAAAAGAAAAAGCAGCTTCTCCTGAAGAAAAATGCCATTCCCAGAGTGGAGATAATACAGGACAGGTTGTATCGCAGCTGCAGCCAGCAGGAGTGTGAAGCATAAATCTTTCAAAGGTAGTAAGATGAAGCGCAGTTGCGTCTAAAATTGTTGGCATATTTAGAAATGTGCAAAATGACCCATTGTTCTTTTTGGTCTTCCTTGTAATAAACAAAATACACAACGCTATGCAGCAACAACAACAATAGTGCAGTCTCCCTCCTCTGCTTGTTGCGTCTATATTCCTCAATGGAGGTGCACTCTCCGGTTCAAATAAATATGGACAGCCATATCGTATTCAAATGCTAATTCCTAATCTATATGCTCAAACTCAGGGAAATATTCCGGGTCTGGAAATAGTGGTAAACACTTACAGATACTATTGAGAAATAGTGCTAAACTCCTCTGCCCAGAACCGCAGCCCCCTTCCAGCAACACAACTCAACTCCCGTCAGACATCCGAGTGATAGTAATCCTCAGAGAAACCTAGAAGGAGTCAGGTTAAAAAAGTGAACAACGAAACAAAACATGAAATTACACGTTAAACATTGTGTAGAAGAACACCACACACACACACACACACACACACACACACACACACACACACACACACACACACACACACACACACACACACACACACACACACACACACACAAACTGTTAAAACTGTGAGCAAGGAATTCAAAACGGAGAGGGTGGCCTGTGGTATTCTCTGTCAGATGAAGAGACACACACTGTCCTCCAGTAAAGGTCTCTTCAGCATAAACTGCTATAGGAATATTGGAATGGTATTTAATATTTGATGCAGTGGCTCAGTTTGTGGTTGGAGCAATGGATAGGTCATACAGTTGTTCCCCTAACATCATACCATCTTACCATACTGCCATCTAGTGCAAGCCCTATACATAAGAACTTTGAGTTATGATGGCAGTGTTTTTAGTCTCGGTACATTTGCACATACAGTATGTGACATTTCTCCTCTGCAACCCATCCTAACAATTAACACATTCGGTGCCAGAGTTTTATTAAAACAGTGTACGTTTAGTGCCAGAGATCTCACCGTTTGTAACGCTGCGCTGTTTAGAGCTGTAGACTCCACGACAAGCACCCGAATGTAAACAATGGATGCGTGTACGATGGTAGATGGTCCAGGCAAACGCCTGGAACAATAACATCTCTCACGCGAGCCGCCATTGCGGAGTGATGGCGCATCGAAAATGACTCGTTTTCCCCACTGTTTTTTTTTTGGTGTTTCATTCATTTTTTTATCTCAAAGGAACTAGGAGAAAACGATTTTCAAAAAGTTAATGCTCCATCCACTTCAATGTTAAAATGTAAACGGAGAAAAAAATCACTCTTTTCCATTTTTCCTGCCTGTGGCATATGGATCAACAAGCTTGAAATAAGCCTGGCAGTGAATGAGTTAAGAGCAGTGGGCGCAATTAGTACAGCGCCCGGGGAGCAGTTAGGGATTCATGTCTTGCTCAAGGACACTTCGACAGGGATTCACTTGTGGACGTCATGTCTAGACTATGCAGATGTGTGTGTTTCTGTGTGCATGTGTGTCAGTATTGTCTCTAAGCTGTGTGTGTGTGTGTGTGTGTGTGTGTGTGTGTGTGTGTGTGTGTGTGTGTGTGTGTGTGTGTGTGTGTGTGTGTGTGTGTGTGTGTGTGTGTGTGTGTGTGTGTGTGTGTGTGTGTGTGTGTGTGTGTGTGTGTGTGTGTGTGTGTGTGTGTGTGTGTGTGTGCGTGCCCAAGCAGTTGAAGCATGTCGTCCATTCTGCAGTTTCTATTATTGGTAGTGGCACGTTTCACATCCTACAGTAGACTACAGGTTTGTTGTATTTCTCTCTTCCAGGCTAATCAAGGGAGTCACTTATTGTTTCACTATATTGTATCAGACCACTGATAGTGATGTTCATCAGATTGGGGGAGGACAGGGGGGGTTCCTTTCTGTAAACTGTATAATGCATTATCCTTAGGTGATGTTCCTAAAGACTGCTCCGCCCAAATCAGATTTTTCGCCCATCAACAATGGCAATAAATGGAGAAATGCCTGTTGTGACTGCAGCACGGAACATTGCTGTATATTGTTGTATGTATCAACCTTCTCCTCCATCTGGTGTGACGGAGGAGTTCTGCATTGTGACTAGAGTGATATGGCATGAAGGTGGAGATGCCAGATCTCCATTCTTCCATGAGTTGCTATTTTTGTTGTTGTCTGCACTGTTTTATTTATACTATAACTTTATACTTAACTTATATGCGCTGTGAGCTTGAAGATCTGCTATTTTCGGCGAGTGACACCGTCGCACGACAGAGTATAAATAGATGTGTACAGTAGAAAGGTACCTCAAAGAACTAGTCTCCCTACAAACCTCGACTCGCAACCTCTGCTCTACAAACACTAACATCCTCAAACCCCCCATGACCAAGCTACGATTTTTCAAAAATAGCATATCTGCAAGCTCATAGCGCGGCACCCGGTGCAGCTTGTATATCTGCTATTTTTGAATAGCCAAAGAAATCTAAAGTGACACAGATGCGTTCCCGGATTGAATGGGTTAACCCCATATGGGTGACCGGAGTCCCTCAGGATACTAGTGTATTTTCTGTTTTCTGTTATTGTGGGGAAAGCTTTCGCCGAAAATAGTAGATCGGCGCAACGCGAGCTTGTCGATCTGCTATTTTCTGCGAAAGCCTTCCCCACAATAAGGATGCTGGGGTTTAAGAACAAAGCTTTTTTTTTTAGCTAGACTGGTTTTACCTCTAGGCTTTATGCCCTCATCTTTTTAATGTTTTGTTTCTGCTTTCTTAGATCTTGTTTATAGTGGTGTGAAGGTTGTTATGCAAATGCTTATTGTAGCACTTTGAGATTTGTTCAAATGTAAAGGGCATTATAAATACAATTTCATGATCACTTACAAATAATAGTGTTGAGAGTCAGTCCTAAACATTGTATTTGAGAAACAAATCAGAGTTTCCTGCATACTGAACATTCATCAATCGACTCAACATTTAAAATAAACATTTTTACATTATTGAAATATGAACACAAATGTTTTGATGGCTTTACCATCCTTTTGCAGTTTGTGAGTGCTCTGACTTTTGGATCCCATCTCCCGGAAAGATAGTTTAGATCCCCCTGATGATGGTCATCTGCAGTATCCAATAACTAACAGATGATGATTTTCGGTTATTAGGATATACACCCCCTAGCCCGGAGGAACTATTGCTCTGCGATTGGCTTGTTCATTGTTAGGCCAACTGGCTGACCAGTGAGACTACATCCCAAAACCTGAATTGATGCTTTGCGACTGATTGCTCTGCGATTGGCTAGTTCGTTTTTAGACCAATCAATGCTGTAACTTCATCAGTCTGTGACAGACATTCACGTTTATAGAGCTGGCCTGGCTGTTACGATCTAGACAAAGAAAGAGTGTGTGTGTGTGTGTGTGTGTGTGTGTGTGTGTGTGTGATGAGCTAGGTTATAGGTGCAGACTATTTGTTTGTTAGAGGGCTTCAACAACTTGGGATGCCCAAAAAGGAGGTAAAAACATTGGCTAAGTATTGTGCTGTCTCTGCCAAAATTGGCAGCCGCCATATATGGCGGAGACGCTGTTAACTTTTTGTGGACATAAATAGTGTGTGTGTGTGTGTGTGAATGACAGAACACAAGTTGGGGGAACATGGATAGTTTGATCACTGTGTCCTGGCAGTAACCCCTGCTTGACAAAGCTGGCATTGCCACCAGGCTGCCAGCCAGTCCTGCGTGGTTGCTTGTCTTCCTCTTGTCCCTAATTTATCAGTGGAGCCAAGTACTGTACTGGAGTTGACCAGTGGGGGAGAAAAACAGAGAAGACAGAACTGGGCGAGAGTGAGAGTGATGGAGGTGGAGAGAAGAGGAGCAGAGACGTAGAGGGAGCTAGAGGAGGGGCGAGGAGGTGCAGTCAGCATGTGAATGAGGTTTTGGAGGGGTAGTCAGGAGCAGCTGTGACAGGCTCATACCATGTCACCCTGGCAATAATAGATAGATCGCTCCTCTCCCCCAAATAACATCTGATCCGTGCGTGCGTGCGTGCGTGCGTGCGTGCGTGCGTGCGTGCGCGCGCGCTCACAAGTCTGTCTGTCTTTCTGTCTTGCAGGCTGTCTGTCTGTCTGTCTTGCAGGATGTCTGTCTGTCTGTCTGACATAGCCCCTGTCAGTGTGTGGGCTCTGGCTGGTTATTTTCATCGTACACTCCACTTAGTGTGTCTTGACAAAGCAGCCACAGGTCAAATGTGTTTTCAAAGTGATTGTATTACAGCCTCCAGCGGAATGTTCCATTATTTATGAATTAACAGTGAAAGCCTCGTTCCTCCATTTTGTGTGATGTATTGGACCAAGCATTCATTTGGGGATTTAAGAGGAGAAGAAGAAGAAAGGTGACGGAGGAGGAGGAGAGAGAGTGAAGAGAGAAGAAAAGAGCATAGCCTTGAGAGAATCCCCTGGACAATGTGTTCTTATCACTTGAATGTCACCTTCACTGTTCTACCGGTGGATTCTGACACTCCAGACAACAAGCCTGTCTCGCTGGAAAATTGGCACTGGATGTTGGATGTATGCAAATATACTATAATAATGCACTCACAATTAAACAATTCATAGAGGGCCGCAATTGCTTAATTCAAATGAGAATTATTCAAACTGGTGCAGTGCCTGTTCACTGGTGCATGGTGATGTGGATCATCTTGACACTGCACTTCCTTGGGTCCCAAGCAATACACCTGCCAAGTGTGAAGTCAGGATGAGTGGTTCGTGAGATATGCAAAGGACAGACAGACAGGCAGAGATTCATGAAATATATACGGTAGATAGATACTACCTCACACCCCAAAAAAAATCACCCATTGTCCCTGTTCCTGTCTGTTATTCAGCGTTTACATTCAGTTAACAATTCCTCCTGTTTCAAATCCATATTTAGTGAAACCTGTACTCTGCATGTTCTGCAGACACAAGCATGCAATACACTTGCATTGTATTTAGTCCCAGTGTTAAGCAAGACAAGCTTTTGTATTGTGAGGTATCTGAGGTGCAGTTCAGTAACGTTGGTCTGGGGAGTTTACAGGCTCCAGAGCACGGCTCATTGCCCAGCTAATGAGAGGAAGAGGGCGACCCTGCTAACCCGCATTCCCTCCTTCCTCCCCTGGGTCCAGTGGCTGGCCCTGGGTTCTTGGGAGCCCATCCAAGAATGCAAAGGAAGGGAAGCATCTTGGCATGTTTGTGTGTTGGCACACAAATGCATGGTTTTGCCGTTCCACTGTACTCCTGTAATCACATACACACATCACACATACAATTGTAGTTTGATACCTTTCTCATGCCATAACCTATGATGGATCTCCGAAGGCCTATTAACAGCTACACTGCTTGTGCTATGATCACACATCACACACACAGATGTGACAGAGCAGAGCGGGGCAGCTGTAGTCGAGAACAGCAGGTTTCAGTGTTTTGAATGGTGAAATAGTGTTGAATTAATGTCCTCCCACCAGCTCCATATCTCGGTGCGTGTGGGCAGCAGGCTGTGTGGGCGACCATTCATCAGATCCCCATTGTCTCATTGTCCATTCTAACAGATATCACACATTATATTCACACGCCTCCGAGGCACTTTTTCGGAGGACTCGTTAAAGAGTTCTACTCGCCAGTAGAGTGTGCATTCACACTCAATGCAATAGTCAATACTCGCTTTGATAAAAGGCTTCACAGCAAAATGATTCGGCTTGATACCGCCATCCAGAGCACATTCAAAACCCTTCTTCAGATCAAATGATGTCCTCTCTGGGACGTTATTTTTTCAGATTTTTACTGCATTGCTACCTCGTCTGGCTCTGTGGTTATTTGCAGACAACAGCGAGATCCTTTGTGAAAGTGTTCTGGTACTGACAGTCAGCCCTCCCAAAGGGCTTTCATACCCCTGGGATGGAATCATTGAAGGAGGCAGCCCGCCTCACAGCAGAACCCATAGTGTTGTGTTCCCTCTCAGATAGAGATCAAAGCAGCTGAATTCTGTAAATCAAACAGATACCATAAGTGGCGTCTGCCTTCAGATGGACAGAAGCGGTTTGTCATTCCGCCAATTCAGCATGCTGTCTGCCAGGCATTCCCCTGCAAGACTTCCCCTGGCAGCAGCTCTTAAAGTTCACATCTAAACGCTGATTGAGACGTGTGATTTAACAATAATGTAAATGACAGTTTTTCTGTTGTTGTTGTTTTTATCGATAATAGTTCTAAAAGGGTCGTGTCTTCTCTGTTTCAGCCTGGAGTTTACTGCACATGAGATTCCTTTTTTTAATATATCCTCTTTAAAAGATGTCTCGATAGCGAGATCATTATTTCTGTATGTGTGTCATACACATACTGTAGACCCATACAGTATGATCCTCATGTCCTTTCATATACCAAAGACCAGCACAGGTGCTCAGTCCACCTCTGGTCCCTGGCTAACAAAGCTCTGGAATCCCTTAATGTAAATCTCCTTGTCCATCCAAGCTTGAAATTGGTCTGAATTGGGAGAAGAAAGCCCAGGCCTAACACCTGAATGGCTCTGAAGGCAAAACACATTAGTCTCAGCCCCGCTGCTAGGCAGTGGTGGACAAAGTACTCCACCCCAGCACTTGAGTCAAAGTATAGATACTCCTGGTCAAATATTACTATTACAAATACTCAAGTAAAGTACACATAACCACCACACACGTCAAATGTACTGAAGTACAGTACTCAAGTAAATGTACTTCGTTACTGTCCACCACTGCTGCTAGGCTACACTGCTTCTGAGCTATGGCAGTCTTTGATTTATCAACCACTCACACTGATAGAAAGAAACCTGACACATTTTATCTTGTGCACATGCATATATGCACACTTGTGTGTATAATATGAGCAGACACAAACTCAAAGAAAAAAAATACACACACACACACACACTGTACATGCAAAGACGTGGTTTTAAACATAGTTGTGCCTCCACATTCTGTTGTTCATACAGCTTGTACAGTTTTCCTTCATTAGAAAGTGATTCCTCCTGTTAGGAAATCACGCTAAGCCTGCAATCAATAGCGAGTGGATTGCGCTGGCGTGTGCTCTATACCTGAGCTCTTACTAATACATGTGTGTCTTATTGATCAGCATATCGACGAGGCTTTAGGGCCCTGATGCTTTAGCAGGTATATAGTGATGCAAGCCTATACGGCTGCACCGTGCTGTGCCCCCGCTCGCTGTGCAAACAATGTTACATAATATCAATACTCAAGGGACTGCAGCCCGACTACCCCGCTATCTCCCATAATTATGTCTCTATAGCTCAGGACATTAATGGCTCTAAGGCGTGACAGACATGCCCCTACATAGGGGGAATCTACGAAATGATCCCACGGTCGAGTGGATAAAAGTTTTGTTTTCTGGCGGTAAATCGAAATTAAAACGCAGCACCATTCAGCTCATTCATTTTCATGGCATGTGTGGCTTCCCAGAAGCCCATATAAATAACGGATGGATAAATTGTACAGAATTAATAAGTGAAGTATTTTCGAAACGCTATCTACTTGGTTCATTAAGTAGACAGGGGTAGGAGTGATCAGGGCAGGTTTAACACTGAGTGGCATCGGATAGGTGTTCATTAGCGGAAGAGGAACACTTTTCACGGAGACAGGGTGAGAGGGAGAGAAAGTGAGCATGAAGCAAATCAACCATGAGAGTAATGCAGAGAAAGAAAGTGAGATGGAGGGGAGGGGCTGGGGGGGGTGATGGTACTGTAAGCTTAACTCTAATGGGATACTGCTGCAGAGAAGGCTGTTGAACCGTAGAGATATGCTGTACATCTCGCTGACTTGGCCTCAATTGATTAGGACCTGTGGGACAAGCGGGTTCCCACATGAACACTGCACTGTGTGGGTGTGTTTTTGCACGCATGTGTGTCCGTGGGTTGGGTACTTTTGCCTCAGTGGTTGCCGGGCATTCAACAGACTAATAACAGTCAAGGTATGCTGTTTGAGATGACCTCAGCACTTTTCTGCAAGTTTCCTCCAGCAAACTGCACTGTTGGAGAAGAAGCCTTGCTTTATATTCTGTCTCTGACCTTAACACCAAAGAGGTTGCCTCAACTCTTTTTTGTGGACTTATTTTATAGCCTCAATGTCGCAGTAGAAGAGAAGATGAAAAGAGGATGTTTTATTAACTTTCCTAGCCACGTTAGCCTCACTGGCGTCACTTTGACTGCTGCATTTTATATCACAAGCTCCCAACTCTACCAGTCTATCTGCAATCTCCTCCACAACTTTGTTTCATAGTCAATGTTAGAAAGCCTGTTTACCATTTATTTAGTTTCTCACTGTCTCCTTGCCTATACTGTACTTTCCTCTTCTTCTCTCTGTATGCAGACAGAAAAGCCTGGCTGGGAAAAGGTGGACGACATAATTCCATCTTTCACAGTGTGCCGCTTGAGGCAGATGAAATCCACATAGCCTTCATGTTAGTTTTCCAGAGAGAGGGAATGGATAGGCAGATTATCGTTTGTCCTTTGTCATGCCCCCTCACACACTCACAAACACACACATACTCAGCCATTATCCCTTAAAAAACAGAAAGGGTGCTTTCAGACAGTCAGGAACTCATGGAGTCAGACAGCCAGGAATAGAAATACCAGTGGGCAGCGCGCACGCACGCACGCACGCACGCACGCACACACACACACACACGCACACACACACACACACACACACACACACACACACACACACACACACACACACACACACACACACACACACACACACACACACACACACACACACACACACACACACACACACACACACACACACACACACACACACACACACACACACACACACACACACACACAGATGTACACACACACAGAAATGGAGGGGATACATTGGTAGACGCGCAAAAGAGAGAGACAGACAGCCCAATCAATATGCTGGACCGTGGGGTCGCCTGCTCTTTATGATAAGCCCTCATTCGTTCACCGTCTGGGCCCAAAACTCAGTTCACCTCCCGGCCTAATCTGAAACGCATTATCAGGGTTATCTCGAGTCTCCCAGAAAAGAGAATACATGCCAGGAAATATTTATCCACCCACACACCCCTTCCTACTAGATGTTATTAAATAGAAATAATTGGTTTAATTTTCTCTGCCATGTCTCACCCAGTCTGTGCTACCTTTCTCCAGCTTGAAGCATGCATATTATTTCTAAACATTTACTTTTTCTGCATTAACCATTCCAGCATAATCTGTTCTTTTCTTCCCTCCTTTTGT
>NC_137618.1:24877003-24952003 GCF_963280865.1 Gymnoscopelus braueri | reverse complement strand
TGAATATAGCCTATCTACAATCTTCTAGATCAGCGCGCAACACTGTAGTATGATGGAGTATAACATATGGCTTAAGTGGTTAAAGAAACTTTCATTTTCTTCTCATATAGTCAGCCAACATGCAGCTGATGTTTGTGCACTCATCCTAACTCATTTATATTTCTGTCTACTCATATCTATAGGTCCAAAACAGACCCAATAACGGGTGCCATGAAGAACACCAATTACCACCAACTTTAGTAAGTGTGATGAATTGTCGATTTGTGAAGGTCCCCTACTTTTGATCCATTCTTTCTAAAAAGGCTGGATCACTTATATACTAAATACTGTGTATATAAGTAGAGCAAGCTGTCTTGCTCGTGTGTAAACTATAACTTGTGTGTGTGTGTGTGTGTGTGTGTGTTCCTGCAGTGATCTTCTGGGTCTGGTGACCTATCTGGACTGGGTGATGATTTTCGTGACCATTTGCTCCTGTATATCTATGTTGTTTGAGTCGCCTTTCACGAGGGTCATGCAGGCACCCTCATTACAGGTAATACAACTGTATGAATGGATGGACGGACGGACGGACGAACGGACGGATGCATGAACTTGAAAAGGTCTCGCAGCTCACCTTTAAGACTGTAAGAGCGTCTTAGGAGTGAGTTGCGAGCCATTCTTTCCTTTATTTATGTATGGCTGACAGATGTAGGTAGATGGATGGAAACATATGCATATACTATTTGCATAGTATGCATATCAGATGAGAATATGAGATGATAATGTCTGAATTACCATGAATGATGCTTTGTATGTTACAGATCGGAGAGTACGTGTTTGTGATCTTTATGAGCCTCGAGCTGAATCTGAAGATAATGGCCGACGGTCTGTTCTTCACCCCTACCGCTGTCATCAGAGACTTTGGAGGAGTCATGGACATCTTCATCTACCTGGTAAGTTATCCACATCCTCCTGCAGTGGAAACAGGAAGTGAAGCCAAGCAGCGGGTCCTGAAATAAACCTAATTCTTTTAGGGAAACTTGTAGGGTAAAGTGTAATGAATTGTTTAGAGAGTGAGAGCGGGTTGATCTTGATAGGCGGTTTTTGACTTTAAATGCGCTATGGGAGGTCTCCTAAGGCAGATCAGACTTGGAATACAAGAACGCTGTTTGATTACATTTGCGGGATAATGAGCTTGTTGCAAATTTCACGAAGATCGCCTTTTAATGACTGTAAACAACTTCATTTGGTTCAGACGCATCACTCATTATTCGTGTTCTGCCAGCGTTTCCTCTGCATCAGCTCGTTCCAAAATAACTCAATTTTCTTGTGTGAATGTTATTTGCATATAGATTATTCAAACAGGGATGTGAGACTGAGCTGGCATCTTGCTGTCTAGCCTAGAGATGCCAGTTCCTGTCGCAGTTGCGCTGCAAAAGAACAGAGCCGCATCCGTTTGATTTTGTTTTTGTTTGGCAGATACTGGTTGGATGAGACTATTTCTAGTCTGCCAATGTGAGCAAATAAACTAAAGGTACACTTTAGCACCAAATGCTAGAAATTTACGGTATATAGGTTAACTAACTTTAAAAGGACATTGGGATTGTATTTAGTGCCCCCCCTCTTCTTTCCCTGTTCGCTTATCTCCCTCCCATCCTGTAGGTGAGCCTGATCTTCCTGTGCTGGCTGCCTGGCAACGTCCCACCAGAGTCGGGGGCTCAGCTGCTGATGATGCTGCGCAGCCTGCGACCGCTACGAATCTTCAAGCTGGTCCCCCAAATGAGGAAGGTGGTGCGCGAGGTCCTCAAGGGATTCAAGGAGATCTTCCTGGTCAGTGCCTCCATCTCTGAGCAAATGGAAACACTAAAAAAAAAAACTAAATAGATTGACACACTCACTCACACACACACATTAACTTTACATTATGGAGCTGAGACGTAGAGCCTGGGATCCACACATAGTGAGCAGGTTATGCAGTAATTGCTGACTTTCTCCAGCTGTGGCTGCGGTGGGTTTCCCTTGCCTCCGTTCAGGCCAAGGCATTACCCCTCTGAGCACACGTGAAGACTGAACTGTGAGGGAAGTCCATGTTTGCCTTTAACTCTTTGTCGATCTCCTGTCACATACACAGGTCTCCATTCTGCTCCTCACACTGATGCTGGTGTTCGCGAGCTTTGGGGTTCAACTGTTTGCTGGAAAGCTTGCCAAGTGCAATGACCCCCACATCTTTGAACGGGTACAGTAGAAGTGGAAAAGTGGCTGTAGAACTACAGTCACTGGGGGGAGGGGGGGGGGGGGATCTACATGTAAGATCAATGATCCAATGAGCCTTGTCATTCTGGTGTTTGTGCCAAGTAAGATCAATTATCCAATGAGCCTTGTTATTCTGTTGTTTTGTGCCAATGGCAGCTTTGCATTGCATTGCGCCAGTTCTTCTTTTAAAGCTCTGTGGTTATTGTAGAAGGACTAAGGAAAGAAAGAGTCCACCCAGACGGCTTAATGCTCTGTGTATCTTTTACTGTGCAAAACAGCAGACAGACAGCAAAGTTTCGAACACAGCTGGTCTTCCTCAGGTGAAAATAATCAAGGTGACCCAATATTTAATAGTCTAATACAGCACTTTTAAATTAATTTTAAAAGACACAGATCTTAAAAGTGGGATTCATTGTAAAACATTTAGCTTTATATTGTGAGTGTATTGGAACCTGTAGTTTCCCCTATTGTATAATTCTGCTTGGTGCTTGACACTACAAGACTACTTGGGTCACCTTGATTATGTTCACCGGAGGAAGACCAGTTGCTGTTTGTCTGCTGTTTTGCACAGTAAAAGACACACGGCGCATCAAGCTGTCTGTGCGGACTCTTTCTGCTTTTTAACATGTCCTGCACCAGCGACTACAATGATGTGCATAACACTACCTTTTTTGAATTATTGTAGAAGGATTGCCACGGTATATTCAGAATCAACGTCAGTGTTTCCAAAAACCTCAACCTGAAACTCAAGCCCGGGGAGAAGAAGCCAGGCTTCTGGGTACCAAGAGTCTGGTAAAGATTTCATTTCTTATTCTTTCTGTTTTTGTGACTAATCTATTTTGACATTACAGTTGGCATTCCCTTTTTATCAAAACAGATTAATGATTTGTGTTCCCATGCTGTCCCGTGCCAGGGCCAACCCCCGTAATTTCAACTTCGACAACGTGGGAAACGCCATGCTGGCTCTGTTCGAGGTGCTGTCACTCAAAGGTTGGGTGGAAGTCCGAGACGTCATCATTCACCGCGTTGGACCGGTACCAAGCATGGCCCTATCTCCCATCAATCTGTTCTCTTTCTTTTTTTCATTACTGACTCATACCGTCTGCCAGCGAGATTGCTATGTTATTCAAGTGGGACCTTGTCTCCGTCTGTCTGCAGATCCATGGCATCTACATCCACGTCTTTGTGTTCCTGGGCTGTATGATCGGACTCACACTGTTCGTGGGCGTCGTCATCGCTAACTTCAATGAGAACAAGGTTGCAATCTCACGGATGTCTCAAAGACATGAATGGCCTGTGTTTTTTAGAGCAGCGTGGGTCATTGATGTACTGTTTATTGTTTATTACAGGGAACCGCTCTGCTCACGGTGGACCAGCGGAGGTGGGAGGATCTGAAGAGCCGGCTGAAGATTGCCCAGCCTCTCCACCTGCCCCCACGCCCAGGTCTGATCATTTGAATTATTTTATTTGGATTCACACACACACACACACACACACACACACACACACACACACACACACACACACACACACACACACAACCAGCCCACCTACGCAGTTGGCACTGAGTTCCGAGGTACAGTACAGTCTGGTATTTTTACAGAATTCTTGCAGTCTGGCCTCCACTACAGCAGCAGAAAATAATGATTATGACCATTACATTTAGCCCTAAAGCACTGCAAGTCTTTGTTCCATTTCTCAATTGATCATGCACTGCGTTTGTATGTCTTGGTGGAAAGGTGGGCGTTTGTGCGTGGATGTATGTGTGTGTATTTGCACATTGTTAAGCAGCACCTGCGTGATTAAGCTAATTTGATGAGGCCTATTTCTTCATTGGGCAGAGCTGGCAGATTAATTCCTCATCGACAGCAGTGCGTTCATCATATTAAATTACACATGCATGTCACTGCCCTCCCATGGCATTTTATTGACTGATTGAGTTTATCGAGTGACGCCAGTATAGCCAAATGAACACTCCCAGGCTACTTTGATAGGACCTTCCCCTGCTTGTTTGTGTGGCATTAAATCAATCATGTTTCATTACGAGGGAATACATTGATACAGGTGCTTGGGTGACGCAGGGGTAATTTTCTTTCTTTCCACCTGCCACTGGAGCTGGAGGAGGCCCAGGCAGGTATGGTAGTATGGGGGAATAGCCTCCTCTACACTGGCAGTTAGTACAGTCCTGTCCTGGAACTAACAGAAAATCGATGTGCCTTACTTAGTCAGCTGATACCAACTATACTGTCAACCTGACTCTGATCCGCATCCAGCGGCCCACAGCGCCCACTCCACTCAATCAACCCAATCACTGCTGGCAAATCATCACAGAACTGGCTCCCATCACAACATGAGACGTGCATGAGAAATTATGGAGCTCTCGAGTTCCCGCATCGGATATTGATTTTGGTATCGGAAAGCCTGTTTTGAAATGTTTAGTCAGATTTAGTTGTTTAGTGTGCTTGTGTTGCAAATGAAAATATCTTTCGGTCTGCATTCAAGGCATATAATCGTGCCACATACTGCATGTGCTGTGGTTAAATGTCCACTGAAGATGTCGTTACACAAGCTAATGTGCCTATAAAACAGCAATATTATCGCTGGCAGTAAAATGTGACAGTTGCTAGTGGTCATTTCAGGCTGTTTGTCAGGGAAGATCCCCTTACGTAAGGGGAAAAACAGGTACTGCACCTGTTTATTTGGCCCATAAAGTCATGATGAATTATCAATGAAGAAACATGTTCCCCCTTACAATTACCTCTATGTTACTGTTATGTCTTTGTTTTGAATGGCTGTTTTGACCATTTTTAATTCCTTAGCAGAAAACCATGTATTAATCTGCCTAATTAAATAAAACAAATTGGCCGAATAAATTGCTAAATAATTTGCAATGCTAAATGGGACACCATACAGTATATATACTGTATGTGTGTGTGTGTGTATATATTGAGGCCGTTATTTTAAGAAGGTTCCTTGTATCACTGACAGAAACTGGGGGTTTCCGGGCCAAGATGTATGATATCACCCAGCACCCCTTCTTCAAGCGGGGCATCGCTGTGCTGGTGTTGGCCCAGTCTGTACTGCTGTCTGTCAAGGTACACACTCTGATCCCTATTGAATACATCACGTTGTCCCACTGACGTGTTCTTACTGATGTCTGATCCTGTGTACGTGCATGTCTTCTCCAGTGGGATGCAGAGAAAAAACATGAACAGACGGTTCCTTTAGCCACCATGTCAGTTGTCTTCACCTTAATCTTTGTGTTGGAGGTGAGCCCATTTTCCTGTCTCTACCCATCTTAAAGGGATAGTTCACCCCAAAAATGACTTATTTTCAATCAATTACACACCCCATGAAGCCTTGAATTCATGGAGATGTTTTTGTTTTTGTCGCATTCCTAAGCCAATAATTTGATGACCGGCAGAAAGATGCTAATGTCTCCGGTAGGAGACACAAAGTTGACACTTTGACACTCCTACCGGAGCCACCGACGTCATCAAATTATTGGCTTAGGAATGCGACAAAAACAAAAACATCTCCATGAATTCAAGTCTCCATGGGGTGTGTAATCGATAGAAAACAAGTCAATTTGAGGGTGAACTACCCCTTTAAGGGTTTCTCAAACACCCTTCTGGGTTTGGAAATATTCTTCTGGATGTACTGTATAGATGCCGGATTTTCTGATGGTGTTCATTGCTGCTTTTTCCACCTAGGTGACCATGAAGCTGATAGCCATGTCTCCAGCTGGGTACTGGCAGAGTCGACGGAATCGTTACGACCTGCTGGTCACATCACTGGGACTCATCTGGATAGTGCTGCACTTTGCCTTAATGGTCAGATGATGGACATACAGTACAATAAATAGACAATCAAAATCATATTTACTGAAACAAATCAAAAGTTATTTGACCCTCTTCACCCTAAATTTGAATGAATTGGTCCATTTCTGATTGGTCAGCATCTGCTTGTCTTTTCTTTATTTCCCAAAGATTACCAGATTATATCCATTAAACATGATCTTCATCAGAAGTGGCACAAGTTGTTTATTTACACACAAAAGCATTCAACAGGAACAAATTAATTTCCCTATGAAAGTAAACGTAAAACGAATGTAGCTCTCCCACAGTGGGTGAGGAGAAACAGTAGTTACTACTCTACCATACATCTGTCAGTGTAAAAAAAAACATAGTTACAATAAAAGTCGAGATGAACATAATTGCAAAATGAATGATAATGTATACGTACTGTAGAGGAATGACACTTTTATAGTCAATCTCTTGGGACTCATTTTGTCTGCCCTGATCATTTTAACCTGAGACCCGATTCTACAAATGTCTAAATCCTAACAGTTTTCTGAAAAACATATGTTGCTATATCAGTGGTGCTCAAAAAAAATTATGTCAAGGACCCCAAAATTATATGTATTTGGCCTCCAACCCACATCTCAAAATATTTTGTTCCAGGGACCCCCAGAAGCAAAGATTTCAGTAAAAAAAAATTGCTTTAAAATAGTGTGGCACGAAGTGACACGCTGGGAGCTGGTATATCTGATCTGTTTGAATAGCCAACGCTAAAATCTAAAATGACACTTGATGCTTTCTTGGTTTTAATGGGTTAACAAGGATGATTCAAAGAGCTGGCACCAGAAAATGTGCGTCTTATGAGCTGGTGATTCATACCGTATATACGTTGAAATAGAGCCAGTCTTAATGCTTGGCTCACCTGACAGACAAGACGGGCTGAGAGGGATGGTGTTACTCACCCTAGCTAATGAATATTCATGTCAGAGAAAGCCTAACCGAAGCCAATGGAAAATTGCCATAGAAAGATCCATTAAAGCATTTATAACTAATCGGATAAAATTAGCTGAAAAAGCTAAGATGACTCTTGTCCCATTAGAATTCTATAATGAAGACATTCTCATTGAATGTCTCACCATTGCACTGAATCACACTCACATGCAAGCACGGTTGTCTTACTGTTCAGTTCCTTTCTATGGGTTGATATCAGTCGTTTGTTCCGATGTTATGCTTCTCCCAAGCCAATGGCATGTGTAATGAGTGCTCCCTCCTTTGTGTATCCTTTCCTCCCCCAGAATGCCTACACCTACATGATGGGCACATGTGTGATTGTATTCAGATTCTTCACAATATGTGGGAAGCACGTGAGTAGACTTTTACCTGAGCACATTCTCAATGCATTATCTTGTGTCAAAGTACAATAATAATAATAATAATAATCTTTATTTATAGAGCACCGCTCAGACATAAATGTAGTTCAAAGTGCTTTACATTCAAGTTCAAAACGCAGGTTAAAACGAAGCAATAAGTTAAAGTCTAGTCAAGAAGAAAATTAAAACCGTGAAATTAAAAGGGAAAAAACTATTAAATGGAGATTAAAGGCAAGGTCATAGAAGTGGGTTTTTAGCTGCCTCTTAAAGCCATCAACCGAGGTTGCCTGTCTGATATGCAGGGGGAGTAAGTTCCAAATCCTCGGCACATAGCTACCAAAGGCAGCATCACCATGTCTCTTACCATTTGTCGATGGCTCCGTCACCAGTCCAGCACCGAGTGACCTGAGGGGGCGGCCTGGGACATACTTCAACAGGCAATCCGATAAATAGGAAGACCATTCAAGACTTTGAAAACAATTCAAAGAACTTTAAAATCTATTTTAAACTTCACAGGGATCCAGTGCAAGGACGAAAGTACAGGGGTAATGTGGTCCCTTTTCCTGGTGTTGGTTAGGATTCTGGCTGCTGCATTTTGAATAAGTTGCAGCCGCTCAATCGTTTTCTTAGGCAAGCATGTGTAAAGTGCGTTAGAATAATCTAATCGTGATATTACAAAGGCATGAGTCAGTTTCTTTAAAAAATAATAATAGAAGTCCGCACTCTAACTTTGCAAAATATATATATTAATCCACTGTTGGTCCTGCACCTGCCGTCCAGAGGATGTGCCAGTTTTATCTTTTCTATGAGTCAGTTTCTTAGCATCCTCTAGAGAGAGAGGAAGGGTCTGACTCTTGCAATGTTTCTCAGATGGTAAAAGGCTATTTTAGTGACATTGCTAATGTGCTTTCCAAAATTAAGGTCAGGGTCAAGGATAACACCCAGGTTTTTCACAGTTGGTTTTACCTGTGAGGTCAAATTTCCGAGTTTACTCATTATTGCAAGCCTTTGAGCGTCTGTGCCAATGATAAGGATTTCATTTTTTTCTTGGTTTAGTTTGCGAAAATTGCTGTTGTAGCAATAAAACACATTTGTGTGTGTGTGTGTGTGTGTGTGCGCTCGTTTGTGCCTGTAGGTGACGTTAAAGATGCTTCTGCTGACTGTGGTGGTCAGCATGTATAAGAGCTTCTTCATCATCGTGGGCATGTTCCTCCTCCTCCTCTGCTATGCTTTCGCCGGGGTTGTTCTCTTTGGAACGGTCAAATACGGAGAGAACATCAACAGGTTAGCTTGACCGCCTTCCTCTTCTACACCTTATGCTCTTACGCCTATACTGTGTTAGAGATTTTTAATTTGAACACTAGCAGAGATGTTTTCTGTACAATTACATCACTGTGTAAAATATCTTTCCTATAACACTGTCTGACCCGGTACTGTATATGTTTCTCCCCATTGACAGACATGCTAATTTCTCTACAGCGGGCAAGGCCATCACTGTCCTCTTCCGTATTGTCACAGGGGAAGATTGGAATAAAATCATGCATGACTGCATGGTAAGACAGGAAAGCAGGTCTGCCACACTACACAAATGTACTGCAGCATACGTCGCTGACTCATTCAATACATTATTACTATTTAAATTAGACATTGTTATTTGATTGAAAAAACAGTACAAATATGTGTAAAAACAATTCTCCAACAAAATAAATAAAACACAAGTGACTGGTGTATTAACAACACGAACCTTAAATTCCCTATTCTTGGCATGTCATAACAAGGGAACATTTATCTAAAATACTAGGTGAACATTCGTTGAAAAGAGACTTGGTGTAAACGGGGGAAAAGGAGGGGGCCTAGTGCCTAGTATAGAATCCTGAGCGACCCCAGTCAACGAGGTGTATAGGGTTTAGTGGATAAAAAATAAAACTCCACTCGGGGACCCAAGTCCAATTATTTCTAATGTTTTTTAACTGATGATGAAGAGGTTAAGGGCCCTCACTGCCTCAAGATATGTGCCGTTACAGAAACGAGTAGTTCAACTTACGGTCTTAATACTTTGTAAGCTTTTTTCCTGAAGGATGTGAAACAAAAAGTGCATCGGCTGCAATTTTTTGTCCCGTATAGTAATTTACGCTCTGTGTTTTACAGCACACAAGAGAGTCTTTACTAAACTATTATCGATCTCTGTGTGTATGTGTGTTGACCTAGTGGTTGATGTTGTTCCATGGAGGCCCATAACGTTGAAGTGAAATGTGTTTTGGGTTGTCTGTCACGCCCCCCAGGTGCAGCCGCCGTTCTGCACGCCGGATAAAGTCCGCTACTGGGAGACGGACTGTGGGAACTACGCTGGAGCCCTCATCTACTTCTGCTCATTCTACGTCATCATTGCCTACATTATGCTCAACCTGCTTGTGGGTGAGTTTGTGTGTGTGTCTATGAACCAGTGGTGGAAAAAGTACTCACATTTTCGAGTAAAAGTATCAATACTGCAATGTAGAAATACTCGGTTACAAGTAAAAGGCCTGTGTTCAAAATGTTACTTGAGTAAAAGTACAAATGTATTGGCATCAAAATATACTTAAAGTACCAAAAGTAAAAGTACTAAAATGTTTTCAAATAGCAGATCTACAAGCTCACAACGCGTCGCGATGCGACACGTTGTGAGCTTGTAGATCGGCTATTTTCAAATAGCCTATATATAAAACAGGGCTAAAGTGGTTAATGTATGTTTTATAATATAATAATTTATATCTGCAAAGTAACTAGCAACTAAAGTTTTCAAATAATTGTAGTGGAGTAAAAGTAATACAGATAAGGGAACTATTCTGTGCATCTGTAAGGCCTTTATTTCATTTTCTGCCGTAACGTGACGTAAACCCAGGAAGCTCGTAAAGCACAATAAACCTTGCAATTGCTCCCTGGACTGAATTTAACACAGCTATTACCACTTATCATTGGGGGCAATGATCAAACACCGCCATGCAGAAATTATGATCTCCCTCCCACTGCTGAGGAAGGGAAAGAGAGGAAGAGAGAGAGAGAGATGAAGGGAGAAGACAAGCGGGGAGAGATATAAAGACAGGAAGAGAGAGAAACTTAAATAAGTCAGTATTGGGTGTGAGCCAAGACAATCTCTTTCCATTTCTTTTTTCTGAGTGTGATCATCAGTGTTTCTATGGAGCGTGTCTGTTGACGTAGGTGACTGCACTGGATGATGAGGAGAGCCTCATGACAGTGCATAGGGCCATTTCACCGCCCTAAGGGTTACTGTACTCGTGGCGAATTGTGAGCTTGTAGATCGGCTCTTTTCAAATGGCCGAAATGTATTTAAGGCTGAAGCGGTTATGTAATAATAATCAAAAGCTACAAAGTAACTAGTCACTAAAGTTTTCAAATAATAGTAGTGGAGTAAAAGTACAATATTTGCCTCTGAGATGTAATGGAGTAGAAGTAAAAGTACTGAAAATTGGAAATACTCCAGTAAAGTAAAAAATACCTCAAAATTTTACTTAAAGGACGACTTCACCGATTTTCAACCTATCTTCATATAATTGGTCCTCACTACTACTCATGATACAATGGTACAATTTTTTTCTACTGGTAGACTCAGAGTCCCGTCTACCAGTGACATCATCAATGGGGAATCCAAGCTAATAGAAACTGCAGGCTTTCTATTCCTGGAAAGTTGCAATGCAATAAAAGAAGCCATCGTGTTAATAAAAATCTAAATAAAAAAATTGAAATCTTGTTGGAAAAAAAAATCATGCCTAACGATGATGTCACTGGTAGACAGGTTTCTGGATTGTCCACAGCCCTCCTATGAGACACAGACCAAGTAGATTTTTTTTTTACTATTTTAATATTTATATATAGTGAGGACCAATTACATGAAGATAGGTTGAAAATCGGTGAAGTCGTCCTTTAACACTCGCATGACTGAGGTTTCATACTCCTCCACCAAGCCTGAAAAACGATCATTTTGATCCCCAAATCAGGCTATCCTATTGGCCACTGTCTCCCCTCTGGGCTCCAGACTAGTTCACAC
Organism: Gymnoscopelus braueri; assembly: GCF_963280865.1. NCBI lineage: Eukaryota > Metazoa > Chordata > Actinopteri > Myctophiformes > Myctophidae > Gymnoscopelus > Gymnoscopelus braueri. The sequence continues at coordinate 24,940,556 of NC_137618.1, read as the reverse complement.
TTTCTCCCCCAAACAGTGGGGGGTTCCATTGTCTTCTAAATAGCCATTAACATCTCAATTGCACTCTGCTGCAGGCAGAAACATTATAAAATAGTAATGTAGTATATATATATATAAAATAGTATTATAAAATGTAATGGTAACTGCAGATTCTGTATGTAAAATCTTTATTAAAAAAAAGCGTATAAAACAGCGCAATCTGTAGCGTCACATTAAACTCTTCAGTGAAACAGACAGTGAAATGGGTTGCCAAATTTTGAGAGAGAAATAAGCAGGCAGGTCTATGAAAATGTTACTGCATACGTTGTGCCCTGAGAAAAGTGAGACATGAAGCAGTAGGCTAGTGTGTATTTCTGTCTGACTCCTATATGTGAGCAGGCCTGGTGTTTCGGGCATCAACTCGCGAGTTGAAAAACAGTAGAAACTAGCTAAATAACTTTTTTTTTTTTGTTGCTGATTTTCGTTTTTTTCCATATTAACACAGTTCGAATGTTGAGGAAGCTTTCGATCCCAACAGATATCCGTTTTAGAATCATTAAGTGGTTTAAATTACATTACAAACACAGCAGTGTTTCTGTGTGTTTCTGTCGGTCTTGTGGGGGCGGAGAGTGGTTTTAACTTGCAGGGACAACAGTAGCATGAGTGGTTTTGGTTGGTCGTTGGCCCATTGTTCTCCGGTTACAAGCCTAATCCCCACCCATCAGTTTCGCTCCTCTCTGTGGTGGTGTAAAGTTACTAAGTACATTTACTCAATTACTGTACTTAAGTACAATTTTGAGGTATTTTACTTTACTGGAGTAATATCCACTGGGTGAATATTCAACCTGAGGCTGAAACTAACTTCACCACGGTGGGAAGCGGGTAGCCCTGGTCCAGAGCGTTAGTCAGTTCCCTCAAGTTCCCTCAAGAGTAGTGAAAATAAACAAAACCATTTCGCTACTCACCGAAACAAAGGCTGTTTTGTGTTGTTGAAAGTCTATTCTCGGAGGTGGGAAGACTCTCAGCACCCCACCTACTCTGTAAAATACACTTTTTGGGCAGAAAATAAAATATGTCCGCGAGACGGAAATTATTTGTATTTACTCCACAGTGCCCTCTACAGATTTGGTTAATGGTAAGTTCAAATTGTCCAGATCTGTAGAGGGCGCAGTGGAGTAAATAAAAATAATCTCACTAACGCTCTGGACCAGGACTAGGAAGCGGCCAGTATTGCGTTAGTCTTTTTCGGGACAGAATCTAGTTGTATAAACAATATAACATTGTAGCGAACACAGCAGCTACAGTAGGTGAGGGCAGCCCCAGCTAAACAACAGGCCGCTCGACATTCGTATGGAAGTATTTCACTGAAGATGTGGCCAAAACAACAGTGGAGTAACGAGGCTAGGAGCTAGCATTGTTAGCTCGCCGCCAAGCGTCATGGCAGAACGTACACCTGGTGTTTGCATTTCTCCATTTACAACTCGTACATCTACATAAACGTTCATATTTCAAATATAAAGTGCTTATCTCATGGCCAGGGATGTTAAAATTCTGTTCGGGTAACCCATAAGTACCCATAATCTCCGTATTGTCAAAAAAAAAACATTTTAATCCGATCGGTGGCCATTTTCTCCGTATTTTCTCCATGCTTTCAACTACGTGACCCTATCGGTTGGGAGGTGTAATTGCACTCTGATACACTATAACTCTATGAGCAAATGATCGCCAATCGGATTAAAATGCTTTTTATTGAACAATACAGAAGTTACGGGTACTTATACCCACCCGAAGTAAATTGTAACATCCGTGGCCACGGAATAAGAACTTTATATTTGAAATCCGAACTTTTATGTAGATATACGGGCTGTAAATGGAGAAAGTGCAAAAAACAGGTTGAAGTTTCGTCATGACTGTCATAATATGACCGTCAAGTATGCTGCTATAAATCTAGTAGCAGCAAGCGAACTATAGTAACTTGTAAACAACCCAGTGTGCAAACTGTGCACAAAACACGTGGGCAGCTATATTATTATTACCATTATAATGTATATATATATAATAATAATAATATTAATAGAAAGACGTGAAAAACAAGCCCAAAGTCGCTTATAATAAGCAGACATGGCAACATAGCCTCGCACAGACTCGCTGCACAGCTCGTCTACGGGCCGCTCTGCGGGGGGTCTAGAGGTGTCAACTGCTCTTGCCTGGGGGAGAGGGGGAGAGCGGTCAATTTAGCCGAAATATAACGGCTGGGATGGTATATATGGTATATATTTCATATTTATAATACGTTTCAGAAGAAAAAAAAAACGGAGATGATTTGAAACAAATATTTAGGAAAAGTCATGAAAGGGGAACTTTCTCAGAGCTTCATGAGAGAAGATAATCCACTTTAAATTCTCAAAATCGGTCATATTGATAGCTTAGTCATGCAAGTGTTAAGTACAGTACTTGAGTACATGTACTGTACTTAGTTACTTTACACCACTGTACTTTACACCATTTTTCAAATGTATTTTTTTAAAGCAGGAACAAATCATTTCAATATGAGCACTTTATTGGGAGCTCTCATCCAGAACGCCATTAGCCTGGCCACTAACTCATATCAAATGTTGTCATCGTGCCAGATGATTACTTATCCCGGTATGGCACAGTTACAGCTGTCAGAACAGTCTCATGCAGAGTCTGACATGAGCACTAATAATCTAGCACGCCTCCAGATGGTTTGTACGACAATTGACTACAGCTGCATTGCTACAGTATGGCCTACTATTCTGTGAAAAAAAGTACGTTTAGCTAAGAGTGTTTTAATGCGTCCTTTTCTTCCCTGGGTTGTGACAGCCATCATTGTGGAGAACTTCTCTCTGTTCTACTCAACGGAGGAGGACCAGCTGCTGAGCTACAATGACCTGAGACACTTCCAGATCATCTGGAACATGGTCGACGACAAACGAGAGGTGAGGCCGAGGGAGAGAGGAGGTGTAACAGGACAAGAAGATGAGAGTGATGAGGGTACATTGCATGGAGGGAAGGGGTCTAAAATAAGTTGGTGTTAGTTAGTGTAAGGGTTAGTGTAAAGAGAAGGATAGAGACATAAAAAGGAGTCAAATTAAGAGGTGTAGAGGGAATGAGTTGTAATGGTAGAAAACATTGAAAAATTACGACTTCTATAATTATCATCAGGATATAATAGCCCTACAGGCACAGCTCAAAAGATGAGCGGTGAAAGACCCTAATCTCACTCAAAGCCACTTTCAATTGCTGGTTCAATAAAATGTTAATTGGCTGTGAAGAAAGGCGCAGTAGCTCCTGCAGTGTTGAATCTCTTTTTGAGTTCTGGCCAAGTCACAGTGACACGGGCAGCAGAGAGTCAAACATTCTTGCCTATGATCCTTTCACGACCTCCCTGGCTCTTTTTTCAGGGTCTGATCCCCACGTCCAAAGTGAAGTTCCTGCTACGTCTGCTCAGAGGTAGGCTAGAGGTGGATCTGGACAAGGACAAGTTGTTGTTCAAACACATGTGCTACGAGATGGAGAGACTACACAATGGAGCGGATGTCACCTTCCACGATGTGCTCAGGTGAGCATTCATCCGGGCGTAGGATGGAAATATACAGGATGGCAAAGACATTTTTTTAATTCCATCATCATCATTTAATGAATGAAATGACCCCTAGAGTGTAGACAGATACAGACTAATGTGCCCTCCCAAAATATGAACAACATCTTAGGCTGATTCATCAACACACATCTGTGTGCATCACATGTACAGAGAAAGCCACACCTAGCCTGGTAAAGCCCCTCCCTCCGGAAAATCTCATTTCCATTTGATTTCAGGAAGGAGTCTGGCATGAACATAGATATATATAAAGGCTAGATGACTCACCCGCGCTGCTGGCCAATGGAGTACGACGTTGCCACATGGCGGCCATCTTGCCACGGTCATTCATAACATTATGTCTATGGTGCATGTACTTTGAAATAACCATAGCGTGCTCAATTTTCATCCGATTTTCAAACAGTTTGGTGTGTTGTAAACACCAAAGATGTAGTTATGCATACTTAATTTTATATAATTAAAAAAAAACATGATTATAATTATAAGTCTGCAGTATCATAACTACATCTTTGGTGTTTACAACACACCAAACCGTTTGAAAATCGGATGAAAATTGAGAGCACGCTATGGTTTCAAAGTATATGCACCATAGACATAATGTTATGAATGACCGTCCCAAGATGGCCGCGGTTGAGCTACGCTTGCGACGCCCCCTTGAGCCATCTAGCCTTTATATATATCTATGGGCATGAAGGCTTGTATGGGCGTTTCTAGCGCATTACCAAAAAAACGAGCCTATCAGCGTCGTCGCTCATCGTTCTGTGATTGACAGCAAAAGTTGGCCAATCAGGTGGCGAGTTCGAGTGAGCCCGAATGGACCCGAGTGCAGCCTGAGTGCAGCCGACCAAACACGAACGGCAGCCATTGTTTCTGTGGGCAGTTTCTACTTTTTATTTTCGGTTTTAAAACGCTCTCAAACTTCTTTTTTGAGGCACGGAATTTACTTATAAGATATCGTTTGGATAGAATTTAGTTGTTTAACTTCATATAAGCTCTGTCAATTAATCATGACAGAGCCTATTTAAAAATAAAAATTCAGAGAACCGGCAGGGGCGGGCAGTGACACACATGTATCCGAATTAGGCAACCTATTTTGGGCATGGCCATCTCAAAAGTCCCGTTGCGTCACATTAGTCTGGAGGTGGTAAAAATGCACTGCAATTGGCTGAAGGGGAACAACGATCATTGGCTGAAGAGGTTGTCAGTCAACGGTATTACTCCCGCCCAACTCCAGCCCACAGCCAATATTGCAGAATGGGCGATCATGCCTGACTCACTTTTGAAATAAATTACAAATGAGTAATCTTTGAAAGTCAAAGTTAATGTGGATAAGTGTACGGCGCTCGCCGCTCGGGTGGCGCAGTGGTAAAGCACACCACCGCGGCGGTTGTGGGTTCGAATCCACCGTGGTGCATCCGGCTTTGCCGAGCTTCTATACGAAGACGATTGGCGCTTGTTCGAGGGAGGGAAGCCGGGCGGGGAGGATGTCTCTGCATGTATTCCTACGGGATGGGGCGGCGCCTGTCAGCAGGGAGTGTTGGGCAGGAGTAGAACGAAGGCTCTACGTCCTCCCGGTGGTGGCTCCTCACTGGCAGGTCAGTAGGATACAACAGCATGGTGAAAAGGGTGTAAAAAACTAAAATCTAAAAGGGGTCAAGTGTGTTAAATATTGAACCAAATGAAAAGCATTAACAAGAGCTAGTGACTAAATAATAACTACAGTAGATTGGCTTTATTGGAAATCCAGGTAATCTTTTTTACATTTCCTGAAAAGTCACAATTTTGGATAGGTTTTCTGCCTGACGGTGACGATATGCATCAACTATACAAAATAAATGCACTTTGGATTACAACATAATTTCCTGTGTTTCATGAAACTGCGTGTTGCTGTGCGCTCCCGCAGTATGCTGTCCTACCGCTCGGTGGACATCAGGAAGTCTCTCCAGCTGGAGGAGCTGCTGGCCAGGGAACAGCTGGAGTACACCATAGAAGAAGAGGTGGCCAAACAGACCATTCGCATGTGGCTCAAGAAGTGCCTCAAACGCATCCGTACTGTAAGACCCTCCACACACACACACACACACACACCCACCCACATGTACAACCTGCATATATCTCCTCATGACACATGCACGTGTATACACACACACACACACGTTACATGAGGTCTACAAACGCATTCCTGTAAACACACGTACATGTGTGGTGTACACACAATATGAATTAGGGATTGCGTGAAAAGAATGAAGAATCAGTAGTCTGCACATAGACGTATTCAATTGTTATTTATCATGTTCAAAACCTCTAAACGATGATGCTGAAACAATACTATATAAGTATACACTTTCTCTCAAAGCCTCACGCATGAACGAGCAATGTGCCTGGGGGTGCAAGATGCTACATACACAAGCATTCATGAATACACAGGCCTGGAGGCTTTTATGCCAAACTCTGAAGGTGCGTTCCCACCGAAAGATAAAAGACACAAAATATCTTAAAATATCTTTCTACTGGCTTGAATCGCTCCACTTTGGTCGCGCTGGTCAGTGTTGGTCGGGGGAAAGCGGACATCGCCTCAGTTGGGATTTTCCAGCTGGAGCGAAGATACAGGGGTGATGGAACCACTCAATGCAACATCGCGCCAAGTCGCGTTTTTGCATTGACTTTAGATGTAATCGCACCGCTCCAACAAATATTTTATCTTTCGGTCGGAACGCACCTTCACTCACCGCATGCCTCGGCGTGCACTTCTAGAAACAGCAGCAGCCGTGCAGCATCATCGAAGGCCTGAAGAAGAGCCAGCAGCAGGAGCTCAGTCGCCTCCTCAACCCCCCCAGCATAGAGACCACCGTGCCCAGCGAAGACCACAACACTAACAACCAGGAAAACCCCTCTCAGCCGGAGGTAAAGGCTCCATGCTGCCAAACACGCACGCACCCATGCACGCACACACGCACGCACGCACACACACACACACACACACACACACACACACACACACACACACACACACACACACACACACACACACACACACACACACACACACACACACACACACACACACACACAGTCAGTAGACAGTCACAGCTTGATGTACAGCAGGCGAGTGATATTATCGCTGTTGGGTGGAAACCTGTCCAAAACTGTTACTTTTCAAGAAATGGAAAAAAGACCTGTGTTCCAATGCAGTTATCATTTAGTCACAAGCTCTTGTTAATACTTTTCATTGGTTAAATATTTTAAAAAAAAACACAGTATACAGTACACTGTATATAGTATGACAAAGTAGGCCATTAATTTACAGGGGGAAAAAAAAATGAGGTTTCTGCCCGACAGCAACGATAACCTGCAGGTGTAAGTGAACCCCCTTCCGTTGTGTTGTGTTGTTTAGCTGAGTGGCCTGCAGCAGCTGCTGAGCCCTACGCTGTCAGACAGAGGAGGCTACCGGCAGGACTCCTCAGACCTAGGGCGACCGCAGAGGAAACTGGGACAGTGGCGGCTGCCAGCAGGTTAGTACATTGGTCCGGGGACCCCCACGGGTCCTTGGGGGGGTTCTAGGGGGTTCCCAGCAAAAGTAGTTAATGTAGCGTCACATTATTTTAACCACTTTGACCTTTTATACTTTGGCTATTTTTCAAAAATCTTGAACATTAGTGAACATTTTTAACACAAATCTTTGGTTCTGGGGGTCCCTAGCACAACGTATTTTCAGATGGGGGTCCGCGGCCGAATATTTATCAATTTGGGGGTCCGTGACATGAAAGCGTTTTTGAGAACCACTGGGTTAGTACAGTAGTGATGGGAACGACCGTTCATTTCAGTGACTCTGAGTGAGTCATTTAGTTAAGTACACCAATTCCAATTAATTTTGTCGACTAAAATTATGACGAAAAATGTTCGCCGACGCGCTTTTTTTCACTGACGATTATAAAAACTAAGCTATGATGGCTAAAACTATCACTAAATATACTGACTGAATTTCGTCAACAAATAATAATTAGACGAAAATGTTAGGGAGGGACTAGTGGAGAAAAGATCCAGTAGAACTAAGTCAAGTTATTTTATGCTTGGTTGCACGTGGGTGTCACAAATCAGGCATTATGACGCCATTTGCTTGCCAAAATATTTTTTTGTCGACTAAATCAACTGTAGATTAGAGCCCTGCGTCGGGAGCGGGATCCCACAGTACCGCAAAACACAGGTTGAGAATGTTTCTCCTGTGTTGTAATTATAAGTGTAAATCTATGGTCTATCTGTGTGTGTGTGTGCGTGCGTGCCTGCGTGTGTTCGGTGCAGGTCGTGCCAGTGTCAAATCGATTGTGTGCAACAAGATGAACCCGGTCAACGATGAGGCGTCTTCGGGGTCGGAGGTTAAGAAGTGGTGGACGCGTCAGCTGACCGTGGAGAGCGACGAAAGTGGCGAGGACGTCATTGACAGTTAGAGACTGTGACACACCTCACAGAGGTTGATATTGTATCTTTTGGGGTTTCGCGACTGTTAGAGAGAGAGAGAATACTTTATGGCAGGGGTCTTCAACAGGGGGTCCTCAGAGTTACTACAGGGGGGGCGCCAAATTTTTGCGTGATAAGATTTTTTTTAACTTTAACCACTTGAACCGTAGCATCCCTTTTCTGAGGAGAACTTTAGCCAAAAATAGCCGATCTACAAGCTCACAACGCCTCGCTGTGCGAGGCGTTGTGAGCTTGTAGATCTGCTATTTTTGGCTAAAGTTCTCCTTTAATCTGAAACACAATTTTATACAATATAGAGGGGGTCCCGGCTTCATCTCTCTCTCAGCTAGGGGGTCCTTGGCCTGAAAAACGTTGAAGACCCCTGCTTCAGGGCTGTGTCCGAAATCATTCACTCATTCACAGTCTAAGCAGAATAACTCAGAGTTCACAAATGTAACCAGATGGACCCGTAAGGTTCCGTTTTTGACAGAGTGGCTCTGTCCACTGGCGCATCCCACATGCAGCCAGACGAGTCGTGGGTTCGATTCCTGAGCCTAACGACCTTTGCTGCGTGTCACTCCCCGTCTCGTATACACTGTACTATCCAAATAAAGGCATAAAAGCCCCAAAAATATCTTTTAAAAAATACAGATTTCCTCCAATGGTCCCCTCCCATAAATACAGAGTGGTCCCTAATCACTATAGTGCAGTGAGTAGGGAGTGATTTCAGACACAGCCTAAAAGACTTTTTTTAAAGTTTGTTTTTGCGTACAGAACCCATTTACTGCAGTGGGAAGACTTTCTATGCAGGCACTTTTGGTGTTCATGGAGCTGCATGGAGCTGATTAATCTTTGTGATTTTATGGCCATGAGAGGGAGGGATGTTTTTTTTTAATTCGTTGCAGGGGAGGAATGAACTAAGAAGCTGCTACCAATACACATTTTATACTGTTTTACATCACGTTTGAAGAGGATTCAACGAAGGACCATAAACCATGAAAAACAGATGGAGCTCACATAGTTCCAATATACTGAGCAGAAGCTGTTTTAACAGCTCAAAACAAGTATAGTTTCTACAGCTGCTTTTATTTCGGATATCAAAACTTTGTCTTTGTTCTCGTATTCTCTTTGTTTATTGTGCCAATAATGTCTGTCTGTTCTAATATTAAGTGTTTATTATATATATTCATATGGTCACTTTATACTTTAAAATCCAGGTGTCTTGCTCTTTGGACCAAGCAAATGAAAGCAAGTTATAGATTCATGACTGTGAATGTAATTAAAGGTTATATGTTACATCTATCTTCTGTTATTGTGGAAAAACCCATGATATATTTTGTAAAATATACATAAAGCATTTCCTTTATATAAAGTATTGACTTATTCTAATAAAGGCCTACAGTGTCTAGGCATCTAAAAGCAACATGAATGTGTGTATATTTTTCAGATGGAAACAAAAATATTGGCAGTGGCAATTTGGAGTTGACACTCATTAGAGCGCATGTAGGTTATAAGGAAAAACAGGTATTCCGTGCAGCAGTCTGCATCTGCACTTCCATTTGTCAAAAATGTGACATTGTCAAGTCATTACTGACGAAACAAGGAAAATTAAAGTCAGGTCTGTATTTTGAGTTCAAAACAAACATTTCCCTGCTCAAATGTGGCTTCTCTGAGCAGCAGTGGTCGACGAAGAACTCAACTCCAGTATTTGAGTCAAAGTATAGATACTCCTGGTCAAATATTACTCAATTACAAAATGTGTCAAACTTGTACAGTACTTGAGTAAAATGTCTGGAGTACTTGCTTATAGAAATACTTGAGTATTCAATAGTACATGCTTTTAAAAATATGTATTCAAAAGTACAAATTACAATGCATAATTTATTTTCAATATCAAAGTATTGCTGTATAAAAATATTGAAATTTCCCCCCACAATCCAAGATTTTCCAGAAATATTCAAGAAATATCAATAATAGTGAAAATTGCAGATCTACAAGCTACCTTCCGAGAAACATAGTGGAGTCAAAAGTACAATATTTGTCTTTGAAATGTAGTGGAGTGAAAGCATAAGTATCCAAAAATACAAATACTCAATTAAATGTTTAACTTAAGTTCTGTTTAGTAGCCTACTCAAGTAAATGTACTTTGTTTCTGTCCACCACTGCTGAGCAGCAGCCTGTCCTACTACCTGAAAAGCACTTTTGCCTTTAGGTACAGGGTGCACTTCCAGGTCTGGTAGGTGTCCCCATCCATCAGGATGTATCCTTCATCACCACCACCACCACCTCAATCTCCCCGTCCCCCTTTCCCAGCATGCCTCTGTCACTGATGTAGGGTGAACTTGGGATCAACCTCTCCACAGTTTCAAGTTTAGTCTACAGGCTATTTTGTTTCTGATGTTTCCTGATGATGTTCATTTTGATTTTGATTTTTCTTTCTTTTTGTAATTGAGCAGATTTTTTTCGCCTGTCATTGGCTGACACTGTTTAAAGCATAAATTAGGCATTACGTGGTTAAGAGAGCAGCATCATTTACAATGCATACAGTGTCTTGCCTATAGTCACCCTTATCCATCGTCTGAAAGCTTGAGTTTTGAATCAAACTTCTTTCCATTTGATGAGGTTTAATCACAGTCTTATGACTCAAATGAGACTGGCTTTGACTAACAAAGGAGGAAATTGGATGGGCAGGTGTTATAATCGTTCTCGTAGCACACATCTGCAGGAATTCTGTAACCACCCTCATCATTGCACCAATGTCCTTCTACTACCCTGGATGATACTGCCATCTCCTGGACAAATGCTAAACCTGTCTAAAAGCCAGTATAGAGGGTATTTTTGCATCAAGGAATCAACGTTTATGTTTTGACTTACTAGTCAAACTTCTGCAACAATATTTAAGAGTAAAACATCAATATTCAGTTTGCCTGGATATTGTACGTTATCTTTATGCTTCCTTAGTCACATAATTAAACAATGTACTGTACCTCCATATCACAATTATGCAAAGCAATGAAGAGATAGGAAGAAGATGATCTGGGTGTTTTTTTGTTTTCTTTACTTAATAGTTACCTTTATACAGAAATCTCAAAAAAAAAAAAATATCTATATTAAATAAACAGAGATTGGAGATCTCAATGTTCTATTTCTTCTTTGACTAACTGTTGACTTCTGCAGTAGCCAAATTACAGTATGTGGTGCAATTGCTTTAGTTTGTCATTTATAGCTTAGTCAATTTAGTAGTATTTTGACTTTTGTTTACGTTTCTGCTCACTACTAATATTTTGTTTGTTTAACATTCTCCTACAGGGCTGTGACCGGTCCTGGTGTGCGTTGCCCGGCCTGACTGACATTGACAGTCCTTTTGGTGTGTGATGAGTAGCTAGCTGTGGACATTTATAATCTCAAGTGGCTGTAGACGTGAGGTCAGTGAGTCCACAGCCCATAGAACGAGATGAACATGATATACTTTAGTTGATACAGCAGTCAGCCACGGTATATGGGTACGTGTGTGTACATGTGATTTATTATTTCTTTGGGTCACCTTAGCCATTGTCGCAAAATCCCCCCCCCCCCCCCCCCCACGAAAGATGTGACAGGAGCAGCCACTGACACACACACACACACACACACACACACACACACACACACACACACACACACACACACACAGGCGCACATGCAGTGCGCATTATACTAGATACTATCTCTCTAGTATATCTTACAGTCAGTGCAACTTTTCTGTGTGGAATATTTTCCACACAGAAAAGTTGCCCTGACTGTAAAGATCTTCCTCATTCTAATCCCTTGTGTTCTTCAATGTTGCACATCTTTGTAGTTAGACAGTGTCGTTTGGTTTATATTTTAATTTACTAATGGACTTCCATTAATGCCACTGGCTGCAGCCGGTTTTGGTCACCCTTAATGAGGGTCCTTGTTAGTCACTGAATTAGCCCATTAAAAGAAACAAGGTCTCTACATTGCCCGTTCAAAGGCCCAGTAAGTTTCACAGTTGACAGTGTGTATGGGGCGGGCATGCCAGATAATTAATGTGGAGGTGTGTGTGTGTGTGTGTGTGTGTGTGTGTGTGTGTGTGTGTGTGTGTGCGCGTGCGTGCGTGCGTGCACGCGTGCAGAGAATTGGCTGCCTGTAGGACATCTACTTACTGTACTCACACATTTCAGTCTCTTGACAATAGTGTCCAAGCGCCCCCCACCCGACACACAGTCCTGTAGGGAAACAGTGTGACATCAGTCCTCTTGTCTTGCACTCTTGCCAATCAACTGCCTTTAATTCCCCTTTTCTCCTTCGTCCTTCCCCTGGACTGTCCCCTCTTCAGCTCCACTTAGCTCGGAACTGGCTCATCAAAGGGCTTTTTCTTTCTTTCTCATTTTCGCCCTGCATGGCGGAACACTTTTTTGTCTTTTAATTGCCTCAGCATCGCGTGGCTCTTGCAGGGGCCTGTTGTTTTTACCCTCGCCATTGTAATTTGCCCATCTCTCCCTTGCGTGCGTGTCCACTGCTTATTTAGGGCCTAATTGAGGCACTTTGGTAATTAGGGAAGAAGTGTTTGAGAGCAGAGGGAGAGCATGAGAGTGGGGTGCGAGCGGACATTACCTGTAATTAAAGTACATGATGGGTTTTATGGCTTGGCCACCCTCCTGATGAGACGTCGCCTCCAAACCCTAGCAACAGAGGCACTGTCACATACAACCCAAAACGCCCTTTTCACCAACAGCAAAAGAAAGACCCCCACCCCCCCACACACACACACACACACACACACACTTTTTCTTCAACGACAAAATAATCATAGAAACATACAGACAAAATAAACACACATACATACTGTAGGTACATGTGTGTACACACACACACACACACACACACACACACACACACACACACACACACACACACTAAAACAAATACTGGTTTGTTCATTCTTAAGACAAATATATATTTCGAAAGAGTGCTGAATGAAGGGAACACTACAAGAAGACCATTAATTACAGAGGAGAACATTTGGCCCCTTGACACTGGCCCTGGCTCTGCTCAGATGGGGTCCCGCAAGAACAGAGTAAAAGTCTTCAGCCTCTAATGTGAGTCTTAAACAGTAGGACTGATTAGATTGATTGTGGGGTTGAAGGAAGGCGAGGTCTATTCTCACACTAAAGATCCTCATCTATTCTGCCTCTAACAGACATCACTGAGAGAGTGTCTGTCTGCAGCCTTGAGGCAATTGAATGCACACAGACTGAGGTTAGAGAAGGGTCTCCTCATAAGGGGGTCATTGTTCCTTGAGGCCAATCAACTGCCTCAAAGATATTATAAAGAGTCTTATTCTTTTTCAAAAGAAATGGGGTGGGGGGGGGGGTGACAAGGTTTGTACAGTTGCACATACTGTATATGAGGATACAAAAAAAAAAGTTGTTAATTAAGGCAAATCATTTTAGTCCTTGTATCTAAGTGTATTCTGTTTTACCTTATTCTATGTTAATAAGAATCTACTCATTTTCAACCCTTAATATAACATCTTTCCCCACCATTCCCACACATTGTTGGCCTCATAAATAAGGTGGCACCGGTGCAAATTAGCCGCCTGTATCTCATGTCAACATCCGCCCCAGGACCGGGCCTAATCTTGTCCCCATGTTTTGAAACAGATGGCTACTACTACAATAAAAAAATAGCAAATTATTTTAGCAGCAGGCAGCTAAAGCAATTAACAACTGGCATTATGTGTTGATTAAAATCCATTTGGTCTCAACGAAGAGAGAAAAAGTCTAATTTTCCACAGTCTCTTGGCTCGAGTACAGTGACCTTGACCTGAGCACAGCTGTCACTCAACAAGGGAAACAAAAATAAAACCAATGTGCCTATCCACCACTTCACCACTCTTCTAATTGGCCAACACGTCACATACTGTGCGTCTATGTTTATTTAAAATGCTTTGGGATCTAATAAACTATTTAGGATGTATTGATTTGCCACAGAGACCTGTCTAATATATTAACCACATGAACCCTAGCGTCCGTATTCTGGGTATGTTATAATAGGCAAACATTTCGGTGAAAATAGCAGATCTACAAGCTCACAACATGTTGCAAAGTGTCGCATTGCGATTGATCAATTAGCTCCCAAAGGTTGAAACTATACTGCCTGTTTTGTGGTCGAGATATTTCTCAAATTGCTTTCTATTCAAGCTCCGTTTTCCGTTTTGCCACTTGACTTTGAGACTGGGTTTTGTTTGTGAAAGAAAAGAATGCGGAAAATGATTCTCAGGCTTTGTTACCAATGAGATTGCACTTTGTCTCTGAGCCAGAAATTCTCATTTTCACTAAACACCTAATCAGTACCATTCATCTGGCTATGGCTGCCTAGCTGTCCCTGCTCTACACCTGGCTTTGCCTTCTTTAATTACTGGGAGACAGGCTCTCTCTGATCTGGAGCCAAGCATGGAATATGAGTGGCATATTCGAAAGGAAATCATACAAGCTCAAACCAATTCAATTACCCAACAATCAAAGTAGAAAGGCCTCTAATTGCGGCAAAAAGGGTTTCGAGTGAGAGGCTTTTTATGTGAGAGGGGCAAGGACATTATAAGCAGGGCGCAAAGGCCGCCTGCAGGGGGTGCTAAGCTCAAACTAATAAACAATTCTGTACAGAATGACTAATAGGAGAGGAAGGAAAGACAAACTGTAATCTCATAGGTCACACAGGGAGCAAATGCTTTTTCTGCCCTATATGTGACTATAGCACTCAGGGAGACATTTAGTTTATAATTTCATGTTTCTCAAGTCTGTCATTATGTGAAATTGTACAGAAAAATTATGGTTGTGAGTGAGAGAGAAGGGAGAAGTGTAAATGGCAGTGACATTATGAGTGGGCAATGTAGTCAGACTGTGACAAGAAATAAATAAAAAATACAAATTTGGAAAAGAAATGACTACTAACTACTTTACATACTGTTGGTATGAAAGAGGTGCTGCCTGGACATGCAACAACACCTTGATATCATGCTAAGGCATTCTGGGAGTTTGAACCTGTCAATAAAATCTTCAAAAAACACAAACACCAACAAATAGGAAGAAAAAAAGAAAAAAAACATCACACACTACAAAAGGTCAATCTCAAGTTTGAGTAGTCTCCTTCCTGGACCCCCTCATTGTGTGCTGGGACATTGTGAATGCACACAAAAGAACAACCGCCCCACACACACCACCACCACCACCCTACTCCTCCCCAACTCAATGAGCATCCAAACATGGCCCCTCATCCTATTGGGGAGATCAAAGATTGCCTTTAATCTCAGTCATTCCCTGCCTGCTCGTGTTTCCCTCCCCTGCCTCTGGAAATGGCGGAAGATTTTAATGTATGTATCTGTCATCGCCCCCCCCCCTTTTCCCGCTGTGTCCTACCTAGTTATTACAGTGGGAGCTCCAGACCCAAAGCCATATAAAAGCCCTGGATTGGGGGATGGAGATGCAGGGATGGAGACAGTAACCCCCACCGACTGCAGAATGGGATAACTTGTTACAACTATGCTACAAACTGACAACTTCCAGTTTGTGAGTTCCCCCCCCCCCCTCCCCTACACATTGTTTTATTTCAGGGTGTTGTCGTTAATTAAATTAAAAGAGAGGAGCTGTTGTCACATACTGTGTTGTATAAACATTACCTTCCGCAGCTCTGTAGTCACTCACACTCAATTTCACATTCCAAATGTCCGCACATCACTTGCACCTGTGTATGGTTGTCCTGGAAGGGAAGAGACCACTCCCATCAGATGATAAAAAGTGATCACTCAGAATAACTTTGTAATGATTTGCAGTGACCCTTCCCTAGTCTAAGGGGACATTTTCCATACACCCTCAATCAGTGGTGGAAAAAGTACTCACATTTTTTACTTACGTAAAAGTATCAATACTGCAATATAGAAATACTCTTACAAGTAAAAGTCCGGAATGTACTTGAGTAAAAGTACAAAAGTATTGGCATCAAAATGTACTTAAAGTACCAAAAGTAAAAGTACTTATTATGCAGAATGTCCCATTTCAAGTTTTCAAATGTATAAACATCTTTTGAAAATAGCAGATCTACAAGCTCACAATTCTCACAAAAAAAAAAAGAAAGAAGAAAGAAGCATTGCGACGCATTGTGAGTTTGTAGATCGGCTATTTTCAAATGGCCGAAATGCATATAGGGCTGAAGTGGTTGATGTATGGTTTAAAGGTTTATGTCACAGAGTTTTACATCCCCATCCAGGTTGTTGATTGCTTTGGCATTTCAAAAGCAGATTGGATGTCATGAGATTGGCTGGGCAGGAGGACTGTTATTGTTGACAGTCTGATCATGTCCTGCATTGACATTCTGAATCACCTGAGGAAGAGATACTCTTCTGTTTCTTCTGTACATACCGCATTGCACTTGTGCACAAGCAATACTTATATTTTACTTTGTACAAATACAAGTGTGCTTTCAACCACAATTTCCAAACATATTAACTTGTGTCTTCCCCATAGATCAAAATGCAGACACTTTTGTCACAATTCCTTGAAACACGCTTGAACCCTCTTTCATAGTCAGATAGATCTTTCCTCTTGCCATCTTGATCCAAAATTAAGATCAACTGGGCCTGCTCTGCATTTTTCGTTGTCTTGTAAGGAAGCAGACAAACATGTACAGGCAAAGTATAGTCAGTTGTTATTTAGCCATGTCACTTCTGACTAACATGTATTACAATTTACACAAGGCCTAATTATTAGATTGGCCTATTTTAACGGTTTCGAGTTTGTACTGTACATTACATCAACACTTGTCGTCATAATTGTAATTAAATAATCATTTGGTCTGCACTTCTTTGTGGTATTATTTTTCACTGTTTATTTGCATACAGTATGCAGTGAATTGTGGTATCTGCATTTAACCCATCCTAAGTATCAGGAGCAGTGGGTACTACGGGGGCAGCGCCTCGGGGAGCAGTTAGGGGTTAAGTGTCTTGCTCAGGGACACTTTGACACGTAGGCCGGGGCGTGAACCTTCTGTTTCCCAGGCAGCCTCTCTACCCACTCAGCTATGGTAGCCGGCGTTGCTTGTCATACATTTTCATGGTTCTTAATCTAGAAGGTGAGTTTATCCTTTATTCAAATTGGCTTAAAGGACAACTTAGTTTTTTTTACAACAGTTCTTTTATTAGTTTGTAATGATGATAATTAAAAGATGAGTGTTTTAAAAAAATCATGTATTGCTTTCTATCGTTTTTTAATGATTTAGAGGTTTTTAACTAGGGGGCGGGGGCATTCGGTACATTGGTAAATAGTCATGAACGCAGCCTCCGATTTCCGTGAAACTTTGTACGCACATCCCCACTATAGGCCAAGGAAGAAATGCCACCCTACGTTTTTCAAATCAGCCTCATGGTGGCGCTGTAACAGGCAGATTCACTAAGGCCAAAACGTGGACTACGTAGGTGTTAGCGCCCCGAACACCAAGTAACAACAAAATGGCAAACCAAATTACATGTACATGGCTTTATATGTTTGGGTTGTTGTGAGCTGCTTCTCATGCTGATCGGCGTATTGATTTGGAGTGTTACAGGCCATTCACACAGGATGTAGACAGGTGGCAAATGCATTGCGGTTTACTGCTTGTCAGACTTGTGCTCGAAATGAATATTGTGTGCTTTGTGTTGTTATTCAAGTATGGCAATACGTTGGGGATTATGTTGTCAGACTTTAGGTGTAGTGTTGTGTCATGGTGTTCATTTGAAATTTATGTTGATATATCGTGTGTTTCGGTGAAACATGACTGAAACGTAACTGATGTCAGTTTGTTATGATCACCCCTTCTCCCTTTCCTCATTGTCTCCGCCAGGCCGAAAGGCATGGCCGAGACTGTTTTGCAACCTGTCTGTCCGTCCGTCCGTGTGTCCGTCTGTGAACAGCTAATCTCCGGCATTGTTGGCTTGATGGCAGCTAAACTGTGCACACACACTCCCTGGATGCCAGAGCTGAACCTCTGCCCCAAATATTTCACATGGGCCTGTTATAGCGCCACCAGGAGGCCGATTTTTGCGAAACACATTTTTTTATTGTACGCCTACAGATCACACAAACCGCTACACAGTATATTTACAGTCATTAAACAAAACGGGTCTTTGAGATTTTTCATATTCCATCCTGATTGGCTAAGATTGGCCTCCAAAGTTTGCAGGAGTACTCGAAGAAATGCCACTTGAAAATGTTCAAATCAGCCTCATGGTGGCGCTATAACAGGCCGATTCGTGTTTTTACCTATAACTGACAGATCTGTGTAAAACTTTGTATGCGCACTGCCTAGAGGCCAAGGAAACCTTTGCCCTGCATTTTTCACATCTGCTTTTTATAGCGCCACCAGGAGGCTTATGAATTATTTTTTTTGATATTTTCCTTTCCAAATTTCACGCATGTAATCAAGACGGATCTGTTTAATTTTTCATATTCCATCCTGATTGGCTAAGATCTAAAGTTTGAACAAAATGACGCAAATCATCAACGCAGCGTCCGATTGTGGTGAAACTTTGCACGCACATTCGCACTACGTTGAGGAACAAATGCCACCCTTTTAAAATTGCCCTATTATAGTGCCACCAGGAGGCACATTTTTGCAAAACGTTTCTTTTTTATATTACTCCTAAACATTTTGTCCAAACAATCAGTGACGCAAAGTGATCAAGACTGATCCGTCTGATTTTTCATATTCCATCCTGATTGCTGGCCCACAATAACCTACCTGACCTGTAGGTCACCTACTGTAAGACCTGTGCTCCGATGAGCACTTTTTCTAAATGATGTTAAGTTAATTTGTGTGGTTGTGTTGTATGCAGTTGCCATAAAAAGTTAATTCCTTGAACAGTCGTTTGCATGGCTTGTTATTATAAGCAATGCTTTGGCCATTACGATACTATATAAACAAAAATGTTGCCAATATTTATTGTTTTTGACCTTGTTTGCTCTCTGCTTGCTCTGACGCCACGGTGACGGCAAGCTGAGCGGCAAGTTGCCGCCTATCCGCATCCTGTGTGAACGGCTCGGGCAGGAGGTCCTCCCAACGCGCCTCACTCCATTGCTGGCTCAACAGCCAGTTATTTGGTTGTTTACTACAACAGAACAATGAGAGCCAAATGGGCATGCCAATGACATAATTTGCTTATTGTTATATACTGTGTAGGCTATATGTAGGCTATTTGCCCTAGTAGTCCAATTTAAAGTAATAGGCTTTTTATGTTTGGCTCCAATTTTCAAGAATATAGCCATAAAGTGTGTGATAAACCATTTTATCCATTATTGAAGACCCCTGCTCTGTCCACCCAACCTTCATGCTGCCCCCGCACCCACCAGGTCCCCGGTTGGGTACTATTTCCACCCAGCTGGACATTGTATACAATTGAGGAACTCCCTGCCTTAATACTGTATATTGTGTGATGTTACAAATATCATTGGCTGCTTGGCTAGAGACGGCTCTTATTTCTTTTATCCATCAAGAGTGTGCAGTTGGTAGTTTTGCTTTGAAAACTATATTACATATTGGACAGTAGCAACAGTCACAGTGGGGACAGAACACGGCAAGATGCATCATGTACATATACGTGTACACGGGCACACATACACACATACGGAGCCTGCACCTTAGTATCGACTATTACAGCTAGCAGACACTCTTATCCAGAGCATCTTAACCCATTTAGACCTGAGGCTGATTCTAAAAACGCCTTCTAAATCCTGACTGATGTTGCTATATATGCTGTATAGCAACAACTACACAGAGGTGTTCCCGGCTTGAAAGGTACAGTAGGCTATAACGTGTAGGTGTTCCAGGTCTAAGTGGAAGAGACAGATAAGAAACAAAATAATTTAGTCAGTAAATCCACAATACTGCCAATTAGTTTGTTAAGCTTCACCCATTCATTCACAGTAGTTAAAGTTTCAGAAGCATGGGTCTCTTCACACACCTGATTACAGTATGTGTGTATTTAACGCTGAGCACATGAACGACTCTAAGCAGAGTAGCCGTGCAAGATGGACATTTACTGACAGGATAGAAAAACATTTGTCGTACAGTAGTTGTTGACAGTAGACGTAATATCCAAGGATATTGTGCAAATATATACCGTATGAATATGGTGCTGTGGTGTGCACAGTAATGAGGGTAAGATGTTGTAGTGAGATAAAGTTGCGTGTCAGCTTTCCGGTATGACGGGGACAGCTGCAGGTGGTCTAGCTGAATGCGTAGCTGTAGACTGACAGGTCTAACAGAATTAATGACTTACTGATCAAGGCCTTCTGTTGTTTGACATAGACAAACAGAGATGATTCAAATGGATGTTTTTTGGAGTCTTTTTTTGGTGTGTGTGTGTGTGTGTGTGTGTGTGTGTGTGTGTGTGCGTGTGCGTGTGCGTGTGCGCGTGCGTGCGTGTGCGCGCATGCGTGTCCTTATGCCATGCACCCTGATTTCGGGCACGCTCTCCACCCTCTGGTCGTACAATAACTGGGGGAAACACACCTCCATGCAGTAGCCTCCATTAGACTGCAGCAAGGCAAAGTGGAACTGTGCTGTAGTCTGTAGACATCCCCCTGGAACTATCACCACCGGTACAGTCAGGCCTCTGTAGCTGATACCACCACCAGGCCCTCTGTGGCTCCAAAGGTCTTATGCACTCCAGATCTCTGCAGAGTGTAAAATTACAAGTGTACACACAATTATAACACTTAGGCCTATGTGGGTTGACATAATCTGAGTTCCCAGAAGTTTTCGCCAGCTCGGTGAGGAACAGGGTTGACAAGGCTCCATTATAACAGAGGAATGTTGTACTCTAGTGCATTGGTTCTCAAAGTGGTCCTTGGGGGGGTACCAGGGGGTCCCCAACTAAATTTGTTAAAATAGCATCACAATCATAACCGCTTATCCCTATTTTATACTTTGGCTATTCAAAAATGGCAGATATACAAGCTCACAGCGCGTCACTTCGTGCCGCGCTGTGAGCTTGTAGATCTGCTATTTTTGAAAAATCATGAAAATGTGTGCACATCTTTGAATATACTGTATATATTTTCTTTTAACTCAAATCTTTGCTTCTGGGGCTTCCCTGGCACAAAACATTTTCAGATGGGGGTCCGCGGCCGAATATATATCAATTTGGGGGTCCTTGACATGAAAGACTTTGAGAACCACTGCTCTAGTTTATACTGAATAGAGTACAAGACAAGGATAGAACCGGGCCTATACTGAACCCAGGGTGCAAAGGTACGCACGCTCCTACTGTACGCTCGTGCAATGTAATGGAGAAATGTGGGCTAAACAGATGAATGCCCTCTATCATGTAATGAGGAGGCAGATGACTGCAGGCCAGAGAGACTCTTGACTGTAAGCTTTCAGAGGCTAATGACTCATAAAGCATCGCTGCCACCTCAACTTGACAAATGGCAAATGTCAGCGGCATATTCTCCTGGTAGGCATAATTTTATTAAGTGCAAATATCACTGTGTCTCCTTAGGAGACGCTCTCAAAGGTTAGATCAACAGCAGCAGTGGTTTCGTGCGTATTAGCCGAGGTTCCCCCCCCTTTTATTTTTTGCAGAGGGCCCCCAGAGTTGATGGATACAACCAGTGAAGCATGAGGAGAGACACCCTAACTAAATGCAATAAGGAGACATTCATTCCAATGCAAAAATCATGTTTATTTAAAAGCCTGGGACAATAACCTTATGGAAGACACCAAGGTAAGGGGTGAAGAGGGGTGTGGGGTGTCAGCAGAGCCGGGGGACGGAAAGAGAGGTGGAGAAAAAAAAGGAGCGAGAGAGGGAAAATGAGAGAGACATGGCATATACGTAGAAGGCCAGATCATTTTCTCCCATTTATTGGCTGTGGTAATTTGTTGACGCACTCATCCATGCAGGGTCTTTATGTTTAATGCAGGCCTCCGGTGGGGAATGGAGGGAAGAGAGGCAGGAAGAGAGGGGGAGGGGGGCGGTGTTAAGGAAAAGGAAAGAAGGCCAATAGGGGGTTGGGGTAGGGGTGAACTCTGAGAGATTAGCCACCACTTCTCAGTGTGAGAGATGGAGGTGGATGAATATCAATCCTTAAAGTGGGCCCCAGATGCTTTCTAATGGGGATTTCACATCAGACCTGACCCTACACAATATAGCCACCAGATAATTGAGGGGAGCAAATAAAAAAAATCATGGTTACTGGTTTCCAAATTCTCTGTCAAGGGGACTGGACGATTGAGAAGCTCTCATTGACTGTATATATATTGACTGTATATATATATGACCGTACATGTAGGGAAACGGAGTCTGTGTGTGTGTGTGTGTGTGTGTGTGTGTGTGTGTGTGTGTGTGTGTGTGTGTGTGTGTGTGTGTGTGTGTGTGTGTGTGTGTGTGTGTGTGTGTGTGTGTGTGTGTGTGTGAAATAGCCATAATTGTTACTCTTTCAAATATAATACCCAACAAATAATCATAACAAAACTAGGGGTTAGGTAGGTAACCCCAGTTTTCTTAGTTTCATAGTAAGAAACTTACTTATGGGATATCATCGCCCATAAGTAAGTTTCTTACAGAAACGACAGAAAACTAAGGTTATTTGTTAATTTATGAAGACATACATCAAGAAGAAAATAACTCTCAGGGAGGGCAAGCATCTTCCGTGGCCTCTGGAAGTCTTATCTAGTGTCAGGTATACCGACAGGTGCACGTTGGGATCTGATATGCGTTGTGGTGTAGCACCCATCATCCACACTGAGCTGTTATTGGCATGCCGACCATGTCCTGGTCCTTCACTTGGGTCACACCCATGTGGTCAAACATTGGTTGAAAAGTTTTTATTATAAGTACTGCATGGCCGGCCCTAAGTTATCTTTTGAAAAGTAACAATGGCCTCGTTGTAATGCCCTGCACCGGGTTACTCTTATTCACCAAAGATTCCTTGATGGGCTTCGTATCTTACATGGTGGGGACAGGGTCAGGATAGTGTATCTTACCATATTCAAGTTTGTGGAGACGGATGGGCTCGGCTAAGGGCTTCTCACAACATCAGTGACCCAGGTGTATCTGTCCCAGAAAGGCCACTTAGGCCAGCAATGATGTCCCCACAGCAGTGAAGTAGAGGCCAGGGCATGTGGTGGTCTGGGTGGTAGAACACAATGGATACACTGAAAAATAATACCTTTGTGTAATGTACAGCAGGACATTGCACAAGATTTCAGTAGTACTGATATCTAAAGCTGCAAGCTGTGCTGCAGTCATTTCCCCCAGATGAAGACAGATCATTCTTTTCCCAATATTTTATTAAAACCCTAACGGAAGAAAGCAATGGGACCTCCCCCTGCTGCTTTTATTAAACATGACTTTGAGATCAAATGGATGATGTCAACATTTAACTCTTTTCAGAGGACTTCTTTTTATCTATTTTTAATCCTCTTTGCCGCCTTATCATTCAGCAGTACATGAACCTAGCCGTGCTCTTACAGAGTTGTCCCTTGGGGAAAGATTGGTTATAGTTATCTTACTTTGTATGGAAACGGATATTCAGTGTGTAGAGGAATCATTGGAGTGGTTACTGCTATACAGTACCCCTCTGCCTAAAATAGCAGGTGTCTGGAGCACATGTACAGTACATGATGTGTGAAACATCTGCGCCCCTCTGTGCACCTTACCCAGTGTCTGGAAATATTTTGCCTGTCGCGCTAGGATGCACACACACACACACACACACACACACACACACACTCTCAAACACACACACACACACGCACACACTCTCAAACACACACACACACACATGCGCTTGCACACACACACACACACACACACACACCAAGGCTGAAATATACTCCTATTATGCAGCTGGTGTGTGCTGGAGATCCTCAGGGTGTGTGTGTGTATGTCAGTTTGTTCGTACATCCCCAGCCACTTCCCAGTATCAGTCCTTGGCGCGATCTCTCCACCAGTACTGTCATAAGATAATGTGACAGGGTGTCAATCACGCCAGGGCCTGGGGTGCCATGGCGATGAGAGGGGGTTTTCGGCGGACTGCTTTTGCGCTCAGCACCAGGGAGAAGGCAGCAGCAGCGGGGAATGTACCACACAACAAAATAATCCAAAAACACTGCCCACGTTTACTGTAGTTTACCCCTGCTTCTCTCTGCAAAAAACCCTCTGGGCAGGCAACCTGCACAACCACTCCACTCTCATAGTGCCTCCCCAAGGAGTCCATATGCAGACAAAGTGCCCCCCCTCACCATTCCCGTAAGAGAGCCATCCATGGCATCCAGAACATGATCTAAGTATCCATCCCGTCCGCATGCCCATGGGGGCCTGTACTGTAGAGCTGGCACAGGCTGTGCGCTGCCACTCTGCCACCCAGCACCATGATGTGTTGTGATGGCTCCTTCACTCTGGGACGCAGAGCCCCAGACACCTGTGGAGGCACTGGGTAAAGCTGATGTAAACGGACAACACTTTGGCTGCCTCAGACTGGGGAGAGCGTCGCTGTTGTTGACCGCTGAGATGATCACTATACTGAAGTATTGCAGTCTTCAATGGAACTTGAAAACTCTGTGGTGCAGAGTCTGCGCCACAGAGTTTTCGAGACGTTCACCTCAACTCTCATAGTTAAATTCTCATCGCAAACAGCCAGTTTGGCTATTTTAGTTTTTATGGGTGATGGCATCCAGTAACAATACTGAAAATGAAGACTCAGAATCAGATTTATTTTTGTGTTCAAATATCAAGATGCCATTATTCTAGTGACATTATTCTTCTCATCATTGGAGTGTTTTCAAGGACATGTCTGGTGATAGGTGGAGCACTAGATTTTCAGTTCCCTATAGCAGAAGACAAATGCACAAGCAAAAATATGTAAAGCCAAATATATTTCATTTTAAGTGGATTTCATGTGGAAGTGACATGCTTTGTGCCCTCCCCTTGAGGACACACAGAGCCAATGTGGACGTGGCATTGACGCAGGGATAAAGCACAGGCCACACAGCGTAATCTGTAGAGCACTGCACTCAGCACAAATGAGTGGCAGTGCCATCAAAGCAGAATGTAAATGTGATAAGAATAGAGGCCTGTGCCTGCAGAGGTTCTCGACGGTGACTCCGGACTTGGGTCTCCTGGGTGCCTATCTTGATGTGGAGGCCCTTATCAGAGAGGATCACCCTCCCCACGTGGCTGTTCGGCCTCCTGCAGAGAACAAAAGAGTCCTTTCACCGCAAGCTATCTAAAACACACACACACACACACACACACACACACACACACACACACACACACACACACACACACAGTGCATGCACACATTTAAGTACATATTTAACCCATTAAGGCCAATTCTACAAATGCCTTCTAAATCAGTGGTTCTAACACTTACAAGAATTTTCAAAAATGTTCAAAAATAGCAGATGTACATGTATGCTCGCAGTGCGGCACGAAGTGGTGCGCTGTCAGCTTGTATATCTGCTATTTTTTAATAGCCAACGCAAAAATCTAAAATGACACAGATCATTTCCCGGTTTTAATGGGTTATGTTACTGTGTATTTCTCACAGCACAGAGAAGGGCTAAAATCAATAGTAACATCTATGAGATACATTTGATGCAGATCTAATAAATATCTCTATTCATCCTGCTACAGACACACTGCTATTGTGTTTCCTCACAACTTTGTCAAGATCATCATCGACAATTGACGATAATTGAGTATATATTTATGTGTTAACTGTCAGTTGACTGTTGTGCATTATTATCTTTGGGTGGAATTGAAGGATATTGAGGGAAGAATGCAAAACATAAGCATTGGTATTTTCTTCTTTATCATGGCACAGACATTATTCAGCAAGACTTCTGAACAGTTTTCACCTGGCAACAATCAGACTGCTGAACAAGCGCTGAGCCCTGTTGCCATGCTGTATATGAAACGGTGAGTTTAAACCAGTTGTTCTGTTTTTGTATTTATCCATGTCACTTTAACCATGCAGATGAAACTGATTTGATATATAATGATGATTGTATTGTATGAATGATTTTTATATACTGGATACGGTTTTCACCTGCATGAGAAGCATTTCTGCCCTCCATAGTGCCACCTATCCATCCATAATCCATAAGCCTTCCTGTTATTGACCTGTTCTGTGTTCCTTTCATCTCAATTCTCTCATCCCATATTCTAACTCTTCAGTAACTGCAATTTAATACTCACCCAAAATAATAACGATGTCACCCACTCTTTTACACCTGTAATCGTGCGATGTGACAATAAAGTTGATTCTGACTTCTTGTATAATCATAAAGTTAGACAACACAGAATTTAAATTCCATTGAGTCCAAGGTCTGTCGAGCAAAAACTGCAGCTACTGTAAGAAACGCAGACAGACAGATTGCAGTCATGCACGGTTTAAAAAGCCCTCTTCTCTTCCCCCTTTAGTGAGGAAATAACACACATTAGAATCTGCAATGGGCCAGCATCTTTTTGTGAATTTCTGAAAAGTATGAAGTACAAAAAATTACTTCTGACATATTTGGCAGCCCGGCTGAGTTTCAAACTCGGCTTCAGAGAACAATACTTAATTTATGTCCCCACAAATTCTTTGTGAACAAATGGACTTTGTCTTAAAATGCTTACCATGCACTTATGCATCATTATTATAATGTGTCACCTCATCACTTTTATTCTGTAGGTAATGGATATTAGCAGCCATCTTGGCTCTTTAAGTGATAGTTTCTTTGCTCTTGCCTGCTGTGCTTCCCCTCATTAATGCACGCCATTCTCCATCACCGTCCTCTGTGAAGGGAGTCTTCTCATGCAGGCCATAGAGCCCTGACACTCCGGATGAAATTACCGTTAGCTTTCAGGCCTAATTAGAGTGTAGATGGTTCACCTCCAATGAGGTTTTTTTACACGACAAGGATTTTACTGAGTGGCCATGCTCACCGTGGCTGGGTACATAGTTCTCTTTCTCTTTCCCAAGGAACTCCTCCAGACCCATCTGCCTCACACAGAGTCAAGCTGTCTTTTATTCAACTGAAAAGGAACTGAAAACGTAGCCTAATAACAATGCCTCCATGTAGTGGTTTCAATGACACGTACCATCTGAAGTGCAATGCATACAGCATACTACTGCAAAATGAACCGTCGTTAAATTTCAATGAGATTTCATTAGATTTTAGAAAAGCTCATTAAAAAGCATTTGGGAAAGACAAAGAGGTGCTATATTGAAGAATGCACTCACTTTCCCACTGCTGAACCGCTTCTCCCTTGACCATATCATCAGGTCTCCATGATAACACTGGAATACGCCCTCCTTGGAAGCGCTTGGGGTATTTTAAGTAATGTCTTTTCATAATGGCCACATAAAATGAAAAGTCTCTTATTAATCATTTATGTTAGCAGTTATCCATATTGATGGCTTAGACATAAACACTCAGGAATAAAGAGAATTTGGCAAAAATGTGTATCTGGAAAAAAATGTAATCATATTTGTGAGTGTGCATGTGTGCGTACATGACATGTACAGTACAGTATGTGATGTGTGTGCAGTGTGTGATGTTTGTGCTGCATCTGTAAGTGCAGAGTGAAAGGTGATGTGGTTTGGCAGGGAGAGCTTTTCCCTTTTGGAGAAGCCTTGAACTTTAGCAGCTCCTGACGAACACCTTGGAAGTGCTTGAAATGGCATTTGATTTTCCACATGAAGTCCCAATGGCTCAGCTCAATCCTGCAGAGATTCAGAGCCTTTGAGGTGAGCATTTCAAAACAAGACAGCACAAGCTTCACCTCATCAATACTGCCTCACAAGCTTTTCAGAAGACATGAAAACAGGTGTACTGCATAGCGAAACAATAGTATCTAAGGGAAGTTGTTGGGATTGTGATATCAAGATGCATTTGATCAGAAACAACCACGCTTAGAGCTACATTGATATAGCAAACACAAAGCAGCTTTAAAAGAGGTACAGATGTGGCATATGACAAACGATGAATCAGTGTATGGTTTACAGTCAGTTATGTCTCCCTCACCCTCAGTTACAGTATGTCTCCCTCACGTTGATGTGTACTGCTCTGTCACCCGGACAAAAATAGGAACGTTCTCCAAGAACACCTAGGAGTCTAGTGACTTGAATGAGGAGGAAGTTATATTGTCTAAAAGGGAACAAAGAATGAAGGGTTTAACAGGCAGGTTGATAAGAATCCAGATCTATCTTCAAGTTCTCACATACCCTGTAAATGGGTTGTTAATGTTAACTCATAGTTCAAGTAGGGTCACTTGCACACCAGCAGTGCTCTGTTAAACCGGACTGTTGGGAGAGGGCTCAATGTAAGGTATTTAAATGACAAGCACTACTCAAGACTCTCTTTCCTGCATTTAAGGATCGAGTCATGACTGACTTTGTGGCTGGTCAGCACAATCGCTTAAATGGCAGTATAGAGGTACATTTTCTCACTGTCATCAGGCGGACATCATGGAAACCACGAAACTCTCTGCCTGTCTGTCTTTCATTGTGGTTGTCTTCCAACACACCATAAATGGGGAAGCAAAGATGAAATAACATTAAAAAAACACAAACAAAAGTGGATGCATCCTCCTCCCCAGGACATTGCGTGATACTCAGCCATTTCTTCACTTTCACGCCATTTGACCCTGACCTTTCCTTTCTTCTGTCATTACACGTACCGTCGGGCCGCACATAATCAATGTCTGTCACCTTCTGCGTGATCACAAGACATTAGATCCCCCCCTTTCCCTCCGTTGGGGGCCCTGTCACCCTGTATTTGGGCCACTAAGCCTTCGGCTGGTGATCCCGGGACATCCTCCCCTCATTATCTTCCCGCCCGCCCTACCACACCCCACTGGAAGGGATGCTAATAACACGGGTCATGACTGACTGACTGACTGACTGATGTTGCCGAAGAGCAAGGCGATATGAAATCCATACTTCATGCATTTTGCATGGTGTGGTAATTAGGTGATTTTGGGAATGTTCAATATTTCCTCTGAAGAATTCCCCTTTTAGTCAGATGTGAATTTTTTTTCTCTGATATTTTGTAATATTGGTATTGAGCTGGGGAAAAAAACTTTCTTTGGTTCATGTTTTTCAAGCACTTGGAACTGAATTAACATTGTATGAAGGAGGGAAATAAACCCATCCTTTACTTCTCTTGTCATGCTAGGTGTAGCACTAGCGTTATAACATCCTTAACAGTTCACCAACACAGGCAGGAAATGTTCATTTTTTTTCTTTCCCCTGTACTGCAATGGTGATGTTTGTAAGTAGCATAATAAGGTGTGCTTTCTTGCTTAATGAGTGTCTGCGTATCTAGCCTAAGACCCAGTTTAAAGGGCTGAGAATGTGCCCTTGACTGTCTTCCCCCCTCACGTCGCCCTGGGCCCCTGGCCCCGGCCATTAGGAAGATTCCTAGTCTTCCCCAAGCAATGACAGGTGAAATGGAGCACAAAATTCAATAGCCTTCATGGGCCTCTCTACAACATCTCTCCACCTCTTGCTTTCAGGCAATTTGTTCTTTCTATTTACTCTTTTTCTCCCTCAAGAACACACATGTACTGTATGTACACACATACACAACACGACGCTTGCTGAATCACAGGCACATGGTCACGTACACACTCAGAAGAACACAAACATTGTCACACACACACAGTAACATACACATACTGTACAGCAGACAATAAACACTCATGCCATGTGGCACCGCAATCCTCGCCCTCACACATACAC
Organism: Gymnoscopelus braueri; assembly: GCF_963280865.1. Taxonomy (NCBI): domain Eukaryota; kingdom Metazoa; phylum Chordata; class Actinopteri; order Myctophiformes; family Myctophidae; genus Gymnoscopelus; species Gymnoscopelus braueri. The sequence goes on along the minus strand of NC_137618.1, from coordinate 24,910,730 downwards.
ACGTTACAGTCAGTGAATGATAAAATATGGCACATGCAGGGCTTACAATACAGTATGTCCACTGGTGGGAGGTGGCAGGGGACAAACGCTGTCATCAATTTGATCTGATAATGAATTGTGAAATTGGCTGAATGGCTAAAGGCTCATTTATACTCTACTCGCCATCCATCGGCTGCAAGAAGACAAGCTGGTGCTACCAGTTTACAAATGCATGAACAGACATAGTAGCTAAAAATGTCCATTAAATGTTTTTTTTGCAGTGGATATCTTAGTTACAAGTTTTTCAATGTGTGGTGGTATCCAATTTATTCCGTTTTGAGAAAGCACAAACTCTTAATGGCTCAGGGCTCGTTGTGTAGCGGGACCAAGAAAGAAGCACTGCTGGTTCCAACTGGTGCTACACATTTGAATCAGAATCAGAATCAGAATCAGCTTTATTGTCACATCACAGGTTTACAGAAGTGAAAAAGTGGGTGAAAGTCGTTTTCGTGCATACAGTAGTTCCCATCGTATCGTTATTTCCATAGAAAAAAGAAGGGGAAGAATAAAAGGGGGGCAAGTGGGAAAGGAGATCAAACAAGAGAACCAAATAAAAAAGAAAAAAGTTATCTACATATTTGCACAAGTTCCTGAGATAAGATATAAAGGTGCGTGGGCATAGCAGCAGATGTATATGCATGATATACTTATGGACGATAGTTAAGGTGCTAGAAAAAACACAATAATATATCATAATAATACATTTGTTTATTTTTGTTGCTTTGTTACTGCAAAATATGGAAAATAGCTCAGTACCACACAGTGCAGCTGCACAGCATGCATGTGTTTCAATGAATACACAAAGTCTCACTGACTGTTGAAATCACGTGAGAGTTCACACGAGACTTAATTGACACAGACATTCTGTTCCCTGGTGATACTTCCCCACCCACTCGCTTACTGGTGCACACAACACAAAAATAACCTCTTCCCCACAGCAAAAACATATATATTCACACCCACAACATGTGTGCAAAATCACACTTTTAAATTGTCAGCAACAATCCTATTTTACATCACATTGAAGAGCCAGTTAGGATGCATGTATTGTGTGGAAAGTGATATAGAGCGTGCCAACGCGTCGTCACCACGGGGGGGCGCGGCATAGTAGCGCAGACATGTTTGTTTTGGGCAATGTTAAGTCAACCTGGTTTATACCCCTCAAAGATGTCCACTACTACCAAAAGACACTTGTTGACGCCCCCTTCAGGATTTTTGGCACGCTCTATAGCTCCCTAAAGGTTTGGTATTTGTGTATTTCTATTTTCATTGTATTTAAATGTTTTTCTGCCATGGGAAATTACTGTGTGGTTATGAGTGATAAAAACCTGTTTAGAACCATTCTGCTATAATCGACAACTTTCTCATCCACTATTTGAACTTCATTGATTTTCAACTACCCCAAAAGTGTGACATATAAGAGCAAAATAGCCACGACGTGAATATGGTCAATTTGGTCCCATATTTCTGGGAACAGTCTGTGACTCAATACTGATGATGATTACATCATCATCATCAGTCCTGGCATTGTGGTGATGTATATGTTTTGGTGTGGGTTTTGTCAGGACTTGAGCAATCTGAGTGATCCTTGTCAGCATCTCCTCTGACTTGAGCTGCTCTAGAGTCAGCAGTGACAGACCCAGCTGGTCCTCCTGTCTGAAAGGCTGAGCCATCTGTTGTAAGAAGTGTTTGGAGAGCTGGACGGTCTCATCCACGGTGAGGTTCAGACAGCCATCACCTATGTGCTCTTGGATCCACCTCGGAAGCTTACCCCGCTTGTCAGCCCTGGCATATCGCTTGTCAGCGAAGATCATCAGTCCGTAATCAGATTTTCCCCTGATGACCCTGCCCACACACTGAGCCGCGTAGCGCATGGCGTCAAAGGTCAAGAAGTCATTCTCTTTGATCTGGAACCGGTTCCTGAGGTACTCCAGACGAGCCTTGAGAATGCAGCTCTGTGTGTAAACGTATGGCACTCCAAACATGATTACAGCCCGACCAAAGTGGTTCACAAAGTCTATTCCTTCAGACACCTTTCCTCGGGCTACAGACAAAAGGATGGCTCCTCTACCATTCTCACACGCCTCCTGGTATTTCTCCAGGGCAATGCTGGTCTCTGCAGCATCTGGAGTCTCAATGAAGATAAGCTTGTTCCTCTGGACATTCTCCAGGATACCCTGTTCATACCAGGATGCCACAATATTCTCCATGGAAACATAGCTAGTAAAGAATGCCACAATGCCGTCAGGAACGATGGCCGACATCTCCAGGAGCAGGTTACCATAGTTGCGGATCACCGCAAAGTCTTCTTTGGTCTCAATCTTAGAGCTCAGTGCCACCTGGTCATTTCCCCTCCCCACAATCAGAGGACAGAGACATGTCCTTGCTAATGTCATGGTGAAAGATGCTATGGTAACAGGTCGAAAGTCAAGTATTTTGGGATAAATGTCCAGAGGGGAGAGAGTTCCAGAAGTGATGATAACTGACTGGAATCGTTCAAAGACAGGTTTGATGGAAATGGAGGGGTCCATACAGCTGAAGTGCAGTACAGGGTTAGCAATGGTAGTTCTATCCTCAAAGGGCTCAATGATAATGGTGAAACCTTGGCTGTAGGTGCTGACCAGGGTAGCAAAGTTAGAGATGAGAGCAACAGCTGAGAAATCTGAAATATCAGCAATCTCCAGGGTCTGCAGTAAAGACCGCAACCGCTCTGTACAGTACCTGAGAGGCTTGCGGTCAATGCAGACCTTTTCAAAGATGTCTTTGAGGAACTGGGAGGGGCTCTCCTGGACCACGTGGTGGACCTTCAAGCGGGCTTTCAGGTACTCAATAAAACGCTTCAAGAAACCAATAAAGTGCTTTGCAGAACGAATACTGCCAGGGACCGGCCCTTGGAGGATTTCATCTGACAGCAGCGGGTTTGCCATGTAGATTTCTGTTTCCCTGGCAACTTTGACTTCCTTCGCCCCCCCCGCCATCTCCTTTATCTTGTGTATGGTATTATGAAGTGTCTCCACATTGTTCTGACAGCGGTCCAGTGTTTGTCTTGTGAGTTTCACACTCATGGAGTCAATACACACATTGTCTATGTTATGAGCTTCATCAAATACCACTACTGATTTCTTAGCCAGCTCTTTGGACACTAGGTTTGCGACCTTTGGGTCCAAAAGGTAGTCGTAGCTGTATACTACAATGTTGGCATGCAGAATTGCATGGCGTGCCACATAGTAAGGACACCAGCCTTTCCTCTTGCCATAGTCTTTCAGGTCATCAAGGTTATAGATGCCAGCAGGCAGAAGTGCCTGACGTCCAACTTCAAGGCTTTGGCACTTCCCATCTACAACTTTCCCATAGCTCAGAGAACACACCTCAGGGTGGATACAGAGGTTCTTCCTAGAGAGGGCCAGAGCCAGAAAGTTGTTGTTCCGTCCAGTCTCTTTAGAATGATATTCCATCAGCTTCCTCAGCTCCTCCACCACTTTCTCAATCTCAGGAACTGTTCTTGAACAGTAGACAAGTTGTGTTACTTCCAGAGGATAGGCTTTCTGGTAGGCAACAATCAGAGACAACAGAGATATGGTCTTTCCTGCTCCTGAAGGCATCTCTAGAAGCCCATGACCCTTGGCATCCAGTGTCCTCTTCAGCTCAAGCATGTAGAAATACTGCTCTGGATAGATGTAGTCATATGGAAAATACACCGGGAGACCCCCAATGTTAAGCTTCATTTTGAATGACCTGACACAGCGATTCAATCAAATTCAATTGTATTATAGTGCCAAATCACAACAAGTTGTCTCAAGACACTTTACATATAGAGCAGAGATCTGACATGTCCAACCCTGAGCAAGCAATTTGTGCGTGCAACTTCTCTTGTCCGTCAGGCTTCAATACGTTGTGTGTTTGGATCCATGGGTGTGGCGACTATCACTTTGGGGTCATCGGGTCAAAACATTACAGATGATTGGGTGAATGAGGTTTGATACAGAGGTCAGGATTGAGGACTGTAAGGAAGGTTTTCCCATTCCCATTTTACAATGTCACTGTGACGTAGACGTGATATTGCTGTGATGTAGATGTCCATGTTGCTGCAGCAGTACTTGATGTCATCAACGTGATGTTAATCATCTCCATATTTGGACACAGCAGTGGAGGACTTCCATATTTACATCAGTGGACGTCATATGCTATGACATCACAGAAAGAATTCACAACACCAAAGTGGCCTTGTCCCCAAACCTAACTTTAGACGTTCTCTCTCTCTCTCTGTCTCTCTCTCTCACTCCTTCCAAACATCTTGCCTGTCAGCCCACTCGTCATGGAATTCACACCACTGGCATAACTAGCTTGTTCCTGCAAAAGAGACCATGTGGTCACAGATAATTAAATTCAATTATTATCTATGGTGGTAGACTGGAACTTCGGTCCCATACCTCATGTCTGTTGTCATTATGAGTTGGCTCACCGCATTGCAAAGACGGTGGTGGCCACTCCCTAACTGTGCAATAATGATCAATCTATCTAACACCTTCGAGTCGAGCCAGTGCACAGACCTGTGGTGACACATACACCTCATTATCATTAGAGGCAGTAAAGCCCAATTCATACCTCATTGTATGACCACGTAAGTTGTCTGAAATATATTTCAGACAATATATTATATATATTTTTTGGCAAATCTTAAGTATTAAGTTAATTTTGGGCTCAAGCATTTGCGGTCATGTTGATAGATTTTTCACAAATAAATGTTTAAAAACAAATAAAGAGAACATTACCTGTAGATTATCTGTTTCAAAACACCCTGAGAAGATGTTTGCTGAGAAAAAAGTACATGGTGTACATGTCTATTACTGGGATTACTATTGATCTACCGTGCAGTTTCACGAAACAACTGAGTCATTGTACTGTTTACAGGACTGGCAATGGCTAGAGTAATTGATCTTGTACAGTATACTGTAAATTTACCACAGTGACCAATCAGTCTCATCAGATTTTTTTCCACCTCTTTTCATTCTTCTCTTAAGCCTAAATCATACTTTGTCAAGTGACACAGTTGTAGCCTACAACTAAGTATAAATGAGCCCTGGTCTTCCTCTGTCCTCTAATGCACCCTGTGTTTGACTCACCTGCTGTTTCTCGGCTGGCAGGATCATCAGTTGTTATGGAAACAATTAAGTATCACCTTTTTTGTGGTCTGCTGCCATCATTCTTCAGGATGCAGGGTGTGGCCTCACGGCAGTGGCTCCGAGACTGAGAGGACAAAATCGATAAGAGTGGTGAGACTGTAACTTATTTGGTCTCAGTCTGTCAGCAAACTACTGCAGTTAAACCCTGAAATTAAATGTGGAGCATAATCCCTGCATACCAAATGTACATTGAAGGGCCTCATTGTGTGTTATGTGATTGTGGTGTTATGTTAAATGTACAGTATATAGTTGGTTGGTGTGTTTTGTCTTTGCTGTTACAAATGGTGCTACTGCTAACGCAAAAATAATTCCAGTACAATCTGACAATAAAGTAAATCGTATAGACTGCCTCTCTGTGATGCGATGCCACCTATAATGAAATGTGTGTGTGTGTGTGTGTGTGTGCGTGTGCGTGTGCGTGTGCGTGTGCGTGTGCGTGTGCGTGTGTGTGTGTGTGTGTGCCCCCCACCCATTAGAGACCTGTCACGGTCCGCTCCTCGGGCCTTGTACTTTGACTGTGTTTCTCAGTCCTTCGACCTTTTCTGCCCTTATAAGGTCATGGACTTATTAGGACTCTTCTGTTGTATTGTTCCATTTGTTCCCTGTTCTCTGTGTACCTTTATTTTGTAGTATTGTTTCCTGTTGTGCTTAGTTACTGTTACCTGTCTTGTCTCACGTCACCTCCCTGTAATTATTGTAACCCTAGTCACCTGTGTTGTGTTTGCCTGTTAGCCTATCCCAGTGTTGATTGTCCAGTTGTGTTCACCTGTGTCTAGTTAATCCTTGTGAATTTATACCTCCCTGTTCCCGAAGTTTGGTTGCTGGTTCATTGTTGAACTGTCATGTGTGATACCGCTGTCTTGAGTTCAGCGCTTATGCTTTGTATCCCTGTCTTTTGTTATTAAACCCTTTGACCTAACCTATTCTGCCTCGGCCTCCTCCTGCACTTGGGTCCTACAATCTGCCCTGACTCAAACTGTGACGAGACCGCTATCGACCTATTGAAATGGCATGATACAGACTGGAGTAGTCAGAGAGAGCACAAGCCCATGGGCTGCACCAATTGTCGTAGTCCGTTAAAAGAATGGGAAAGGCCTCGTCGATGCTGTATGGCTCTGAACACAGGATGTCACACAGCTCATACTCTAGCAGGACTTTCAGCTGCTGCAACCTCTGACTCCTCTCCTTCACCAGCACCTCCACCCTCGTACGGAGGTCCCTCTCTTTCTGGAGAATTGTCATGATCCCCCCTTGTTTTCACTCACACTAGGTAACTCAAGTTCCAGACAGAGTTTGGACAACACAGTTGACAGTTTCGATACAGTCAAAGAGTCTTCTTCAGTGCCTCTTCCTCAACAATGATGTTGTCCAGTAACCAGTGGTGAGCTGTGGATTTTTAAACTATGGGGGCTATATTTTATGACGTCACGTGCACGTGTAAAAAAATGTTTTTTTACTGTAAGATGCCCGGGACAGGCACTGAAAAGTGGGAGGTAGTGTCATGCTGACAGGTAATGTGCCGGGGACTGGCGGGCACTGAAAAGTGTGTGTGTCATGCTGACAGACTGCTTATTCATTTGTATTATAGCTGGCTTTGTGTTGATTCCTTTTGATTTTGTGTGCATGCATGCTTTTCTTTTTGGGCGGTGAAACCGCCCCTATAAGTGAGATTTGGAAAAATGTACAAATATCCTGCGCTGTGAAACCGCCCCTAAAAGTGAGGTTTGGAAATTTGTACAATTATCCTGCACCGTGATTGGCCAATCACAATCTATTCAGGACTGTGATTGGCCAGTGTCACATGACACATGTGCATAGCCCTATATAAGAAACCATAACTTGAAAAAAACCATAAATTGGTTTTTTTCAAGTTATGGTTTCGTCCATCATAAAGAGTGTTTCAATAAATGTATTTATCTTTTGTACATGATTGGTTGACTCCATTCAGTATTGTGATTAGCTAGCAAGACACCGCCCACTTCACACAGGGTGTGATTTTTTCATTTTGAGCTTAGTTGGACAACTTTATTCTGCTGTGATTGGATTTTAGATACTGGAACCTATGGTATTTAATGACTCTGAATCTTACAGTTTTAATGGCTTTTAACACTGGACGGCTCTGATGTACCAAGGAGGAGGATGACTATGATGTGATGCAGGATCCAGAGTTCCTTCAGAGTGTCTTGGAGAACCTGCCAGGCGTGGACCCCAACAACGAGGCCATTCGCAACGCCATGGGCTCCCTGGCCTAAAAGAACTGACTGAAATAATTGACTTTGGACTTCTTGCCTGACACTGTGGTTTAACTGGTTTTGTGTGGTGTCTCTTTATGGTCACTGTTTAGAACAGAAACCATTCCGAAGGTTTGTGCTGATGTCGGGCATGCCCATAGAGTAGATCCTTAAGTATAATTGTATATGGCAAGGTTGAGCAGGTGTCCTGTTTAAAAAATGAAACTTTTGTTTTTACACACAACAGTTCAAGTACAACAGCAAACAAAACCATACAAAGAAAGCAATCATGTATAATACAACAAACACAGACAATACTGAAACAACTGGGCAAAAAAAAGCAGCAATTTCAAGTTCTCAGGTAGGCCTACTGTACTGCAACACCGGCCACAAATTAGACTTTTTAAATGGCTTATTTCAGTTTGGTTTATTATATTGAGTAAAATATCTTATGCACCTGTATCCGTAGAAAGAAACTGATAAATTGAGTGATTTATATTTATTCAAAGGCCACCAAGTTCACATCTGAGGACACAGACGCTATGCTACAATCCTGCTTCTACCAGACTGACTGGGGGATGTTTAAGAACGCCGCTGGGAATAACATCAACGAACTCTCAGACTCAGTCACTGGCTTTATCAGTAAGTGCATAGATGACATAGTCCCAAAAAGACAGTTCGGATCTATCCCAATCAGAAACCATGGATGGACAGCGGAGTACGTGCACATCTGCATGAACGGGATGCTGGTTTCAAATCTGGCGACGTGGAAACGCGCAACACGACGCGCGCGGCCCTAAACAGCGCCATCAGGAAGGCGAAAAAGGCCTACACAAAAAAGATGCAAGACAAACTCAGCAATGGCGACATCAGGAGCACATGGCAGGCGGTACACACCTTGACAGACTGCAAAACAAGAACCAGAAGCGAGGTGAACCCGCCTGCCTCCCTCCCCAACGAACTGAACACTTTCTACGGCCGGTTTGAGATCAGCTCCAACCGCGGCAGCCAAGCGGGGCCATCAGCAGCACCAGCAGAGGAGAACCCTCTAACCATCTCGGAGAGAGAAGTGCGTTCACACGGGTCAACATCCACAAGGCAGCCGGACCTGATGGGATTCCAGGCCGGGTCCTTAAGACATGTGCAGACCAGCTGGCGGGTGTCTTCGCTGACATCTTTAACCTCTCCCTCTCCCTGGCTGTGGTCCCTGCAGGGTTCAAAATGTCAACCATTGTGCCCATTCCCAAAAATGCCAAAGTGACATGCCTGAACGACTGGAGACCTGTTGCTCTCACCCCGATCGTCAGCAAGTGTTTCGAGAAACTGGTGAGGGAATACATCAGCTCCACGCTACCTGCCTCGCTGGATCCGTGGCAGTATGCATACCGCAAAAACAGATCCACCGACGACGCTATTGCCATGGCTCTCCACACCGTCCTCTCGCACATGGACAACAAGCTGCTGAAGGACAAATATGTACGTATGCTGTTCGTGGACTACAGCTCAGCATTCAACACCATTGTCCCAGCAATACTTGACAAAAAGCTCAGAGACCTAGGGCTACACCCAAGCATGTGCGACTGGATACAGGACTTCTTGTCCAACCGACATCAGGTGGTGAGAATGGGCAGCATCACATCCGACCCCCTGACCCTCAACACCGGAGCACCCCAGGGATGCGTGCTGAGCCCTCTCCTCTACTCCCTGTACACGTATGACTGCATAGCCACACATGTCTCCAACACCATCATAAAGTACGCGGACGACACGACAGTGATAGGCCGAATCGTCAACAACGACGAGTCTGACTACAGAGAGGAGATCAAATCACTAGCATGCTGGTGCCGGGAGAACAACCTCTCTCTTAACGTCGACAAGACCAAAGAACTGATCGTGGACTTCAGGAGGCCGCGGAGAGACCATGCGCCCATCCTCATCGACGGTGCTGCAGTGGAAAGGGTCAGCGAGTTCAAGTTCCTCGGAGTACACATCGAGGAGGACCTCAAATGGGAGACGCACTCCACACACGTGAGGAAAAAGGCTCAGCAGCGACTGTACTGGCTCCGCCGCCTGAAGAAGCTCGGAGTAGGACGTCGCATCCTCAGGCTGTACTACAACAGTTCTGTTGAAGGCATCCTAACAGGCTGTGTCACGGCCTGGTACGGGAACTGCACTGCCCGAGAAAAGATCAGCCTACAACGAGTAGTGCGATCGGCAGAGCGGATAACGGGAATCGAGCTCCCAGCGCTCCAGGAACTGTACAAAAAGCGGTGCGTGGTCAAAGCCAAGCGCATCATCAAGGACAAGCACCACCCAAGTCACAGACTGTTCAACCCCCTACAACGACCGCGACCGGGCAAGGGGCTCTACCGCAGTATCAAGAGTTCCACCACCAGGTACTGGTGTAGTTTCAATCCGGCTGCTGTCAGAATGCTGAATGGGGCATAGGCCTTGTTCAGCAGCCTGACAACAGGCAGCGCAGACTTTTTCTGGCTCTTCCTGAACACACCTGTGGATTATACCAGGGACAATGACTTGGACTTTAGCCCCCCCTCGGACACACCTGTGGACTACATCAGGTACAAATGACTTTTTGTTGCACTCCCTCATGGAGCTACTTGCGGATTATACTAGGGTCAGTCCACTCTAGGTGGACACGCACTGACCTTTTGCACCTTAATCCCTTGTATAACGCACTGACTTTTTTTTGGTCTTTTTTTATTGTGCTCCTTTTCCTCTAAGCACCTAACGTCCATTGTCTATCATGCACAGTATAAGTATAACATGCACAGTATACAATACATTGCTGCTATGCTCAGGCACCTTAGTTTAGTTTTTTTTAGTTTTTTATTATCTCAGGTTTTTGTAAATATGTAGATAACTTGTCTGGCCTTCTGTTGCTCTCTTGTTTTGATCTCCTTCCCACTTACCCCCCACCCTCTTCTTCTCCCCCCCCTCTTCTTTCTATGGAAACTAACGTTGCGATGGGAACGATGTACAAAAAAGAATTTCACCCACTTTTTTACCTTGTAAACCTGTGATGTGACAATAAAACTGATTCTGATTCTGATTCTGATCCTATTGATATAATAGTCCTATGTGGTTTGGCTCTCAATTGAATTTGGAAAACAGTCCCAGACGTCTACTCATTACAGGCAATTAATTCTGGGATGTGTGAATGACCCCGTTTAGTTGGTGATAGTTACTTATGGACACATTTTTGATTACCGTATTCCTTTTTGTTCTAACACAATAGGGAGGGGAGGGCACTGCCCTTAGGAATATGTTCACATACTAGTAGCAACCTATGAAAAGTTTAAATTAAACACTAAATCAGAGCTAGCTAGTGTTATGATTATATATTTTCAGATTTCTGTTCTAAATAAATTTAGACCTTTTTATGTGCCACATTCACCATGATTCGTTTGGTAAAGTATTAACTAAATGAATGAATATGCAAGCATACATAATTTTTCCAACTATGTATTTTGAGCTGAGATATATTTGTCCAAATGCTGTCTGTCTTCTTGACACAGCATCTTGCGTTTTAGGAACCTTTTATGGAGGGCAATATATGAATCTGTAAATATGTTTTACACTGAGCAATGGACCTGCATGCATGCATGGGCAATGCATGAGCAGTGGTCATGAGAGCGATTAAAAATGGGTTTGAAATGTAAAACGGGTAATGAGTGATTAGAAATGGGTTTAAAAATGTAAAACGGGGAATGAATGAGTGATTAGAAATGTGTTGTAAATGGGGATTAAAATGCACAATGTGCCCAGTTCTATTGAATTTGGTTCTCAAAGTGGGGTCTGGGGACCCCCAGGGGTCCTGGGGGGGTTCCAGGGGGTCCCCAGCTAAATTAGTTAATGAAGCGTAACAATCATCTGAACCACTTTATCCATATGTTATACTTTGGCTATTCAAAAATAGCAGATACAAGCTCATAGTGCTGCACCGAGTGCTGAGCTTGTAGATCTGCTATTTTTGAAAAATCTCAAATGTGTGCAAATCTTTCAATCATTTTTTTTTTTTTTTTTTTAAAGGTGAACATTTTGAACTCAAATCTTTGCTTCTGGGTGTCCCTGGCACAACGTATTTTCAGGTGGGGGGGTCCGCGGCCAAATACATATTCATTTGGGGGTCCTTGGCACAAAAAAAGTTTGAGAACCACTGCTCTTGTCTTGACACCTCAACCACGTGACACAGTGACGCTTGTGTCAAACGAGGAAGTAACCGCACGTTGTTTACAGTCCTCAGCTCTCCGCCTGCAGGCTGACAGACAGACAGCTTATAGTCTGTTTAACATTCAGCATCACAATCTATATACGAGCGGTTTCCACTTGGAGTGTATGTACCACCTGCGGTGCTGAATATATATGATATACCATGCATGCATTGATCCAGTGTCCTGATGAGGAGGATATAGCATCGGCTAACGAGCACAAGTAGCTAATTGCCACGGTAACCAAGCCACCCGAGGATCTTATTTATTCTTCATAGACACTAGAATATCGCAGCAGTGCAATGCTAAACAACACGTTTGGAAGCCTGTTCGCCTGCTAACTCGCTATGAACATCCATGCAATTCAGTTAGTTTGCGTGCACGTTCCCTGTAACATTGGCCAGCTTGCAGAAAGAGCTAACCAGAACACTGGAGCTAACGTAACATCAGGAGTCATGGCTGAACGGGTGACCTCTAATATGAATATGAAAGTATGTCTAGCAAAAGATAAGGTATGAAATTCACACCAAACCTCTTTGCCGAAAATAGCTGATGCGAGGCTTTGTGACTTGTGAGCCTGTAGATCTGCTATTTTCGGCTAATGTTCCCACCAGAATAGGGATGCTAGAGTTGAAGTGGTTAATGTAAAAAAAGAAAAAGAAAAGTTTCCTATCACACAAAGATTTGGCGGACCCTGGACCCCCTATAGTGGTCCCGGACACAATGTTGAAGACCCCTGCAGAGATTGCTAAAGTGACTCATATTGTATATCCACAATTCTCTTAAGGGACTGGATTAGGATGAAACAGAACCAAAGAGCCAACGCGCCATGGCTTTGTGTGAAGTTCATTGGGACCATCACATCCCCCTGCCAAAGCTCACCCCCGTCCATGCCAGGATCACTGTGGCCCTGGTGGCACTTCTGTGCTTCATCAACAGCTATGATGGGGAGTTTGTGTTCGATGATTCCGAAGCAATTGTCAATAACAAGGTAATAGTAGCCATTCATATCATAACATATAGTAGTAGTACAAAGTATGACTCGAGGCATGGCACACATAAGGTTCAAGGTTCAACTTTATTGTCAACAATACCAGTTACAAGTAAAAGGCACATGAATACGTACCCAACTTGCTTCTGTTAAGATGAAGCCCTTCATCCTAGCTAGTTACACACATACATCATACATATGGCATACGCATAATAAATTGTATGTATACATAATAGTATGTATACATTATAAGTTGCAAAGTAAATAATGTGTACATGATAATAGTTTGTATACTAAATAGTAAGTATGCACAATATCATAGTAAATACTAGTACAGTATACATTACGTAATACTTTGTATACTATTATTTGTAGTAAGTAGTATGTATACATAATAGTATGTATAGTAAATGGTATGTATACATCATCGTTTGTATAGTAAATTGTATGTACATAATAGTTTTACTTTGTATAATAAATGTTGTGGTACTGTATGTTCTACAGGACTTAAAACCTGCCACGCCCCTCAACAACATCTGGACCAATGACTTCTGGGGAAGCAACCTCAGCAGCAACTCCAGCCACAAATCCTACCGACCTCTCACTGTCCTCACATTTAGGTGTGGACTAACACTAAACGCACACACATGCATGCACACACGCAAAATCACTTCATATCAGACTTTTACGTAAGGTCTTCATCAAAATACCCTCTCATGTTGGTACCGTATTATCTCTACTCATGGTGACGCCGTTTTAATATCAATTCCCTTTTCTTGTGTATGCAGGGTGAACTACCTCTTGGCTGGGGGCCTGCACCCTGTTGGTTTCCATGTGCTCAACATTATCCTCCATGCTGTCATATCAGCTCTGATGATTGACATGTTTGCTATATTGATTGGTGGCCTGGCGTATAACGAGCAGGGGAGGATACTGAATCAAGCTCCCAAGACATCACTCCTGGCTGCCCTCCTTTTCGCTGCTCATCCAGTTCACACAGAGAGCGTAAGAGAAAGTGGCATACTTAGCATTAAGTGCACCACCGGAAATCAAATGAAAAAAATGTTTTGAATATAGCCTTTTATAAAGTAAAATCAGTCAAATCTGAACAGTTAATATGTTTTTGTTTTTAGCTCAACCACACATTTTCTAACTACCTAGTGTACTAGAACTTGAACCTCTGCCTGTGCATAATCAAGTAAACTCTAATGTCACAACGCATCAGGCTTAATCAGACTCAACACTTGCTTTAATCAACAACGTTACTCCCTTTACAGCAGCAATGTGTCGCTGCATCTTCTCGACATGCCATTCCATGGGTTTCACTATTAAATATGCAGCAGGTGCATGCCAAGAACAAAAGCCCAGTCTCAGTTGGGAGCACAGGGCCAAGGTGTGATGGGTAGCATGACTATTAGCAGTGTTGGGATGCTTATTGACCTGCTGGTGTGTATGTGTGATGGCTGTAGAGTCTTGCTGGAAGGCAGCCCCCCCCCCCCCCCCCCTCACCGTTGTCTTTAATCATGCAGGGAGAGGGCTGGGGAGACCTGGGGGGTGGAAGGCAGCAGGCAGAACACTGGCTTAAGGCCTGCTGTATGTATCAAAGGAGGCAGCCCCAGGAACCCAACCATATGTACCCACACACTGTATAGAACATTTACACTGAAGCAGAGCTTGTAATGAGAGGCTCTCACTATGTCTGTTATTGGCATCCACCAGTAATAGGCTATATTATGCAGGGCAGAATGCAGAATGTGGCCATGCAAACGGATATGTGTGAAGATCTCTCTCTCTCTCTCTCTCTTTCTCTATCAGGTGGCTGGTATAGTGGGTCGAGCGGACCTTTTGTGCGCCCTGTTCTTCCAGCTGTCATTCCTCACATATTGCAAAGCCTTCCATGGAAGTGGGTATCTAATGCAAGTTATACATACATTAGTACCGTATACTGGTATAGTAGTCGGCATGTAAATATAGTTATGGCGTATAATGTAGCAAAAATAAACTGCCTAACTTTGAATTAACTGTTTGTGTGTCCCTTCAGGCAGTGACAGAGATGAGAGGTTTTCAGTCCAGTGGATTGTGGTTAGTCTGTTTCTGTGTGCTGCAGCCATGCTCTGTAAGGAGCAAGGAATCACAGTCTTGGTATGACCATTAATGTCACACAAATAGAGCTCATATCCATAAAGCTTTTATGAGAAGAGATGCTGAGCAGTGCTACATTTTCTTCTCCTGTGTCATAAGGACATTTAACAGCCTGACTAGTGATCCACAATTAGTACTGCTAGCAGGGTGTTCCACAGGTGTATACAATGTCCAGCTGGGTGTAAATAGTAACCATCCAGAATGGCTGTTATTTCCATAAATGAGCAGTATGTTTTTCCTGAAGTACTGTAGGCCCTACTCTATTTGGATGCAAGGCTCAGGTTGGACGATCAGAGAATGCCGCCAAAAACTAAAAAGCTGAAAATGTTTTAATATACGGCTATTGACATACGACATATCATTTGTCTCACAGCAGTATGAAATGCTGTTGAATGCTACTTTTTTAAACATCAAAGTATTTTTTTGTGAATGTATGCATCCTGCCTACTAACATGCGTTTGGTTGGGTTGAGTTTGAAAAGAAAGCGTCTGTGACCCAGATCATATTTCTCGTCTCTTCCCTCCGTTTCTCTCAGGGTGTGAATGCAGCCTTTGATGTCCTCCTGATATGTAATGTTAATGTCTATGTGCTCAGCCAGAGGCTCCTCCTCAGGAAGAAACCTCTAGATGTGAGTTAATATTACACCTCGCTTCCTCCTAGGGATGCAAATTATCGATTAATTCATTAATTGATAAGCAGCGTTTTTTAGGACCAAAAGGAAAATCGTTGTCCGAAACCAGAATCGAGTGCAGAAACATTATTGCCCTGATGTATATAACATTAACGAGCGTCAACGAGCATCAGCTGGACACAGAAAGACAAACACACCCCTCCCCTCTGCAGTGCTCTATGGAGTCTGTCTAATTTCTCCCCAAAATACCTTGAATATAATGGAATATGATTAAGGATTACTGTCATTATGGTAAGCCCACATTTGATATCACACACACCATAACTGTAACTTTCAATAGCCCCCCTCTACATTAATCGATTACATTCTTAACTCTCTCAGTGCCAGACCCCGAGTTATCCCGAGTTTTTGGGTTATACCCTCAGTGCCAGAACGAGAAATCCCGAGTTAAAAATAAATAAAAATAATATATTTTTTTTTTTTTGGAAAAAAGTGTTCAGAACCCAAGATATCATTATCTGAAGATTTGCAGCTCCATCCACTCTTTGTTTAACCTAAAACTGAAAAAGGCTGTATCTCGCTTCCTAAGCACTTTTTATTTTCTTTGAAAAAACAAAAAAAAAATTCTGGCAAAGTTCGCAATAATTTTTTTATTTCATTGGCACTGAAAGAGTTAACGGCAATTAATCGATTATAGATAAATTGTTAACATCCCTACTTCCTCCGTCTATTACCCCTTTACCTGTCACACCGTCCTCTGGCAAGTGTTGTTTTATATGATGTGACAAATTCACATTAGAAAACAGTGTTGAGTACAGCACGTGTCTTACATGTTTCTATAACAGTCCATGCTAGTGAGTAACCCTCCTGCTTCGTGTGATCAGTCGTGTTCATTGACACTGGGTTCTGACTTGATCCAGGTCAGTGATCTGCTGCGGACGGGACTGTTCACCCGCTTGGCTCTCTTGGCTCTGGGAGGAGCCTCGATGATCTATGCGCGCTGGAGGATCATGGGAACTGGGCCGCCGGCGTTCACCGAAGTAGACAACCCCGCCTCTTTTGAGGAAAACGTATTTCTACGGGTAAGATGGAGCCTCTAAAGATGATGTTAAATTTATGTTGTCACTATAACACATGGGAATTAAACCTAGCCTAATCTCTACTAATGTGTGTTGTTTATAACATCTCATTGTCTTTGTGAAGTTAAACAAGCACTAGCCAATCCTAACTGTTCCACATATCCTTTTGAAACACAATGACAATCTTTGATTCTGATTTTAAATGTTCCTCTGCCTCCCTCCCTTTCATTTTCCGCTTTCATTCTATACCTCCTGTTCCTCTTTGATTGGCAGATAGTGAACTATAATTACTACTACTCTCTGAATGCCTGGCTGCTGCTGTGTCCCTGGTGGCTGTGTTTTGATTGGTCCATGGGCTGTGTGCCTCTCATTAAGTCAGTCACTGATTGGAGGATAGTGTGGCTGCTGCTGCTCTGGTGCATTCTGATAGGCTTGATAAGCCAAGCCTTATGCTCGCAGGACAGCCAGAGGAGGAGGTAAGAGACCACAACAATCTCACACTCTCGCTGTAGATGAGATGAAGTACATGTTGGTACTCTCTAGACTTGACTTAGATTATGAACATTTGATCGTATCCACTGCCCTGTGACCAGAACATCATGTCTCGATTGATGTTAGAGAAGCTTTCAAATCCTCTGTTGCTTTGGGAAACAATAGCCCACTACAGTATACTGTATATCTGTGGTTCTTGTGTAATATGTTGAGGACTGCCTTTGGAGCAGCTATTTTATCCAGTCCATATTGCTGTAGCTTAAGTCTGCCAGACAAACAAACTGTCTAACCCTAACAACAATGCATCTTGTATAAATATGAATGAATAAATACAATGTGAAAGTTAAGGCAATTTGCTATCAACGTGCAAAAGTGCAATAAATATATTTTGTTCCAAAAAAAAACAAACAAAAATGATAAATATTTTGTGCATTAATCGTCCAACCCTAATGTGTCTCAGCCCCTTTGCGAATGTCACATCACTTTATAATCCTTTGTACTTGTCTCTGCATTCGTTCATGCTTTCTTAAAGTTGACCAAACCAAACCCCTCTCTCTTGTCTTCCAGAACCCTAACACTGGGTCTGGTGCTGCTGGTGGTGCCCTTCCTGCCAGCATGTAATATCTTCTTCAGGGTGGGTTTCGTCGTCGCAGAGAGGGTCCTTTACCTGTCATCAGCTGGCTACTGCCTACTGCTGGCCTACTGCCTCGGCCACTGCTGCTCTTACTGGACCAAACACAGGGTAGGTTTGGCAAGACCACAGTATAACACCACAAAGAGCTCAGACCTGTTGACATTTAAGAAATCGAAAGGGTTGGTTTGTTCTGGTAGGGACCTAAATGTGATCTATCATTTACAGTACAAGAGGCAGCAGGCCCCCTCTGCTGTAATATATTCCCTATCATGCAGTATCTACTAGGTTATGTATCTAAATGCCTTGGCACCAGTGCAGGGCCAAGAAAAACAATGCTGAGAAGTATGAACCCAAATATTAATGATCTATTATTACCATATGCTTATAATCTGCTAGTCTTATATGTCAGAAATGTAAGTCTTTAATACGAAATGTTCATGAAAATGTGAATATCATATATATCTTGCTTTATGTTTTATCTTTGCAGAGGCTGCTGTGTGTATCTTTTGTCGCTCTGCTAAGTTTATATGTAGCTCGCTGTGCTCTCCGCAGTCACCAATGGAGGTCAGAGCAAAGCCTCTTCACCAGTGCCCTGTCTGTCTGTCCACTCAATGCAAAGGTACAGTAAATGTGTGTGCAAGACAATAAGTCACTGGATGATTGTATGCGTTACCTTTCATATGTGGTACATGCACCTGTTCTCTCAGTCAGAATGGGGACAATTGTAGTGCCAAATCTAGTGTGGTAACCTTTACTTATTGTTTGTAGCTTTACATGTACAGCTAATTTGCATTCTTTATCCTTTAAATAAGTTTGAATGAAGGGTATATTCTGGTGGATAAGCCTCTAATTTAGATGATGAGTTGCATCAGTGATGGTGTATGTATTGCAGGGGTTCCCCTATAATTGTATAGTGTTGTGAGTATGGTGCCACCTAAAAAGCAAAAAAGCTTTATCACTAGACAGACAACCAAACTCTGGTGTCAATCAAAATACAGATGAGGAAAAATGGAGCAGACTTAGGAGAAGTGCGAGGTACAGATGATAGAGAAATAGGAGGGGCAGATGGGGCGATAAACCTGATTCAAGTTAGCGTAAAAATTGTTGCTGCCGGTTCAATTATCATAAACATGAATGTTGATGCCAGCCAGATGCAGCTGAACCAGTCTAAAACATATAAAGGCAAACATAAAAAATCTGTCTGGGGACCCAGAGTGCTTGAAGAACCCCAAATACAGCCTGTGGTTGTACCAGACTTCTCAGGGTAAGTTCCAAATTGTATTGATCTCACATGGTTTTAAAACAAATGGAAATTCATTATTGTACAGCAGCGACCACACCTATGTTCTCCTCACTATAATTTTTTCTCCTCAAAACTTTGGCACTTAACTACTCCTACACACTTTCACCTAGAAACCCCAAACCCCCAACTGCAAGCCGTTCAGCTTACTTAGGACACTTGTGCTTGTTCATGACACTTTGAAATGTTTTTTTAGTTTTTAAAATACTTTACTTTAAATGTGTATAATGCAAATCAATGGGAAAATGTTGCACCTCACAAGTCCTTCATACTTTCACCTAGAAACTCCATTCAACATTTAGAAAATTCAGCTCACAGTGGACACACATGCCTGAACTTTATACTTTGAAATGCTTTGTAGTTTTGGCGATTTTTAACTTTGGCACCTCCCTATTCCTTCATACCTTCACCTAGAAACTCGATTCACAATTTAAAATTTCCAAATTATAATGGACATGCTGGATATGAAGTGTTCTGAAAGCAAGATAATATAACGTTGGTTTATAAAGACATAAGCAGTCACCAATGGAGTCATAAGGCGGAGCCATCTCTTCTCATAAAATAATAATAATTATTAATAATAATAATAATGAATTTGAACTAAATACTGTATAAATTGCAGTCTACCTGCGGTGCCATTTGACCAAAGCCAACTGTGCCAATATGCCATATACACGCCTCGTCTGTTTAGGTATTTTTCTGTGCATACCACCAGGCCTGAAAAACATTCTAGGGGAAACACTGTATTGCATTGTGGGGGAGTGGGAGGTTTTTCTCTGGTTCTTAGGACAGGAGAGGGGAAGTCAGGGTCCGGGAGATATAGCCCATCTGTCAGGAACTCTTCATGGTTAGACATTTTATCATTAATAATGATGAATTTGTCTAAAATGAAGACTAGTTTGCATTATACAAACTTAATGGCTTCCCTCAAGTTAGCCAATTGGACATTGTGATGTTTTGACTTACAAGTAACTGTTAATAATGTTTTAACCCTTAGGTCCATTACAACGTGGGCAAGAACCTGGCTGATAGAGGAAACACTAGTGCTGCCATCAAATACTACAGAGAAGCAGTCAGGTATGAATTTTCAATCAAGTCAAATTAGTAATGTTGAATGTATGTTTCTCAGGCAGTACAGCAATACAACTTTTACTGCAAGTGCAAAGTGAATAGTGAAAACATGCTTCCAGGCAGTGTGCGTTACAACATGAATGAAAAGTTGTCTTCTGCATTGACTCCTTAATATTCTTCTCTGTCAGGTTACACCCTACATACGTCCACGCCATGAACAACCTGGGTAACATCCTGAAGGAGAGGAATGAACTGGTGGAGGCAGAGCAGCTTCTGTCTAAAGCAGTTACCATCCAGTAGGTGTAACAATGCAGAGCAATCCAGTGCAGATAATATGTTACATACAGTGTTGTTCTGCCAGAGGTGACAGGTTTGTTCTTAAAGACGGTTACAAAAGTTCCTAATTAGGTATGTGTTTTATGCATTCCCTTCCCCCAGGCCTGATTTTGCTGCAGCTTGGATGAATCTGGGGATAGTGCAGAACAGCCTGCAGAAATTTGGAGACGCAGAGCAGAGTTACTGGAACGCTATTCGCTTCCGGAAAAAGTACCCCGACTGCTACTACAACCTTGGACGTCTGGTGAGATGCTGGAGGCTAGATTTGGCGTAATTGACCATATTCACACAGCAGCCATTTTGCTCTTAATTCATAATATGGAGTAAGAGCAAAATGGCTGCCTTTTGAATATGGTGAATGTGTGAAATGACCGAATTAATAACCAAATTAATTAGCTTGTTTTTGTTTTGTTTTCTTGTTGTTATGAAGCATTGAGGGTTTCAATCTTTTCTTTGGACCCTGCTGTTCTCTCTCTTGGAGAACGCTAATACAGAATCTTAATACTGTCTATGTAACTTTGTCTATCTTCACGAAAAATAAATTAGCAACAATGTGGACCGTAACCATACGGTCTACTGTATAATAGTAGATTTTGATGCCATTTGAAAATTCTGTCTCCCTCTTGGCAGTACGCTGACCAGAGCAGGCACATTGATGCCCTGAATGCTTGGAGGAACGCCACAATGCTGAAGCCGGACCACAGCCTTGCCTGGAACAACATGGTCATCCTGCTAGACAACACTGGTACACACAACACACACCCACTCAGATGCACACGGTCACTGTATGTCTTAAACATAATCATTCCGTTCCCCTTTAGCGACAGTCAGAGAACATTGTCATTGTGTTTTATGCCTACAGTATAATGATTCATCGCATTTCCTCGATGAACCGTTTCAATTTCAAATTCACAAGTTCAAATACTCAAATCGGATAAACGTCTTAAGGATGTTGAAGGATGTCCTCTCTGTCACAATGCTCTCTGATGTTGGAACAAATGAAAAAAGCGCCGACATTCACTTATTTGTGTTGTGTTGACGGCAGTTCAAAGAACCCTCTGTTCTGGGTGCAGCCCGTTCCAACATTAACAGCCAAGAAACACACAGCCCCACTTTTTTTTCCTCCTCTCTCTCCCTCTCTCTCTCTCTCGCTTATTCTCCCATTTTTTTGGGAGGACATTTAAGCGGCCCAACGTGATTAGACCGGAAGAGCAGGAATCAGCAATGCTTGAAATTTATGTATTAAAGCTTTGTGCGAGACTGTTTTTTTTTTTTTTAAAGGCACTCTTCCCTGCCGTGTGGAGAATGCTCTGATTTCCAAATGCTGTAGCTGTTTTGTCAGAAGCCGCTCCCGAGGGGGGGGGCGGAGTCTCCCAGGAGGGAGGCAGGAGTCGTCCAATCAGTGCCCAGTGTGCTCCCGATCAAACGCTGGCAGGCGCGGCCCCACTTGGAGTCCCCCCACTGCATTTTGTTTCCCCAAATCTGACAGACGTACTTCTACCCCATCTCCCCTTAAACCCCCCCAAATTGTTTAAAATAAATAAACAAATAAAACAAACTATTGGACAGAAAGAAAAGAACAATGGATGTCATCTTCAAAAGCGAGGAATCGAGCGATATTTCTTTTTGTTCCTCTTTGCTGTACACCCGCCTTTTCCTTTTGATCGCACCACAAAGACGAGGAAGAATCATTGTAGATTCAGACAGAAGTACACACAGACAAACACACATACATACATACACTCACGCACGCACAAACACACAGTCACACATTTATGTATCATCTTTGCACACCGCGATTGAAGGGCATGACTCAGGACATGGCATTACTTTGCTCTCTCTTCTTTCCTCTCTTTGTCTCTTCTGTGTCCCTCCCTCCATCTCTGGTCAGACATCAGACGGGTCTGTGACAGAGATCAATAACCCAGTGGGCCTTGCGTTCAGCCTTAATTAGGAGACTAAACCGCTCCTCCATGCGTGGAGAAGGAAAAACTCTGCTTTAGACACCACTGACAAATAAAGCAGACACACACTTTATGCCGGCTATCGTTGCCATTATGTCCATCTGCTGTTTTTCGATGTGTAAAACTACATCCCTGTCTGTCTGCACAATGTCATAAACAAATTTATGAGTATGTACTGCACACCCTTTAATTTGTCTTGCATTTGCCCTGCTGTTGACAATAGTATCCTGAACATGCATGTGGAAAGACACCTCACAAGATCTGTGGTGTTGTACATGGCACAAAATAAATCATGTCTTTGATTTAGTTTCCTCTATTTGTCCATTCTTCCTGTCGTTTAGGGAACCTTGGCCAAGCTGAGTTGATTGGCCGAGAGGCTCTGAAGCTCCTCCCTAACGACCATACCATCATGTTTTCATTGGCCAATGTCCTGGGCAAGCAACAGAAATACAAGGTCAGTCAGCATAGCTGGAACTTTTGATTGATATACACACGTTGTTTCATAAATAAAAAAAATATTTTGCTCACTGGGTCCTCATGTCCTTTACACAGTGTACTTCTAAAACTGTGGTAAGATTTGTTTAGTGTCTGTTTGTGTCTTTCTCCTCCCAGGAATCAGAGGGCTTCTTCCTCCATGCTCTTAGAATCAACCCAAATGCTGCCAGTTGCCATGGTAATCTGGGTAAGACCACCACACCACATTTTGGCTTTGCCCCATATTTCATATAAGGTCAGCTGTATACGCACACAAAATAAATATATAAATATAGTGAGATCACACAAAATGCAGACATTTTATGAATGAAATATAGTGTTGAAATTGCCGCTGTTCTCAGCATGACGTTTGTCTGTTCCCCATCAGCCGTGCTGTACCATCGCTGGGGAAAGCTGGAGCTGGCAAGGAAACACTATGAGCTGTCTCTAAAGCTGGACCCCGAGGCTCCCGGGACCAGAGACAACTACAACATGCTGCGACGCAAACTGGACCAGCTTAAACGCAACGTACCCTGAGGGAGCCCGCTGGAAACCCTGCGTGCGGCAAACACACACACACACACACAAACATCTCCATTTTTTTTACATTACATTCTGTCTTCATCACTCATTCCAGCTTTGTACCATTTTAGTTGTTTGAAAATTAAAGACCATGATTTGCGCATGAGGCTGCCACTGCACTTTTTTTAAAGACAATTTTGAAAGTCAATTCACATGTAAATAAGAATTGTATTGGCCATTTTAAAATTGAATTATAAAATGTATGAAAATAATCTACTGTTTGTTGTTTTCCTGAGGCAACATGTATCAGAGATGTCCCATTTAGAAGAGGTCTTCAGTGTCATGATTATATGTGGTTGCATCTGTCTCTGATTGACGACGTGTTAAAGGCAGGTGTTCTAGGTCACGTAGCCGGTTCCTCAGTGCTCCTTGTAGACCCTTCTCTAAGGACATGTGGAACTCATCCCCGATGAACCCAGTCCACTTTCATCTTTGACCCTGTGTTATGTCAGCTGGACAGAGCACCACGCATGTGTGGCTCCAGAGCAGTGTCGTCGTAAACTTTATTTGCATTGGCCATCTCTCAGTAGTCCCATATGTTCCTATATGAAAAAAAGCTGCCTCAGTTTGGTCCGAGCACACACGGGCTGCAGAGTCTGAAAGTGTCGAGGAAAGAACGCAGTGTGTCAGTAAATGCTGCTGACTCTCAACATGTATAAGCTGATTAGTGTTAACCGCTGGGCTGGTGAGTTTTTTTTTTTTTACTAATGACCATCTCTTTGTTGCTGAATGGGATGGGACCTCGTTGGGGATCAAGACCCCATTTTGCCCACCCCCTCTCTCCACCACCACCGCAGCCTCTGTAGTTAATATGAGAAAGGTGTTTGCTGGGGGAAGTTTTTCTGAAGTGTCTGCAAGGAGACGAGGGGTCAGCTGAGACAGGAAACCCGCGACCGTCGCCGTATGAAAACAGCTCTATAGCACAGAGGCTTCAAAGAGACGGGATGAGCTCCCCAGAGACCATGCATGTGTGTTCTCACACACACACACACACACACACGCCTGCTCCTCTTGAAGAATACCGCCGAGGGAAAAGGCCACCCCAATGTGCAACATCAGTCAACAAGTGTGCACATGGGGTCAAAGGTCAGCGAACTTCTATTTTTTCACCTGCTTCCTACAGCTTGCAGGAAACTTTTGAAGCTCTCGCGGGCTGGTATGGCTTTGCTTTAAGAGCTAAGTTTGTTTACACATACAGTACAATACACCAGTCGACGCTTTGAAGCTTTGAAGATGTTACCAATACACTCATTGGGGGGTGACACAACACACATGACCATCAATGTCCTCTGTTCATTACCTCCTATATACGCTACTAATATCGCATAATGAAATTTCCTCATCGTACAACTCTGTTTTTTATTTTCTCTGCTTTGATGTAAAGAGACAGCTTTGGACACATTCCAAACAACAAATACCCTATACACCCTGTACTGGCGTCTTGTTGAAGATCAAACCTGTTTCAACATTAGGGGGGTTCTCACACATGTAAAGGTCACTAAGGTGAAAGGGTTCCATGAGGGAATGGAGGCAGTCAGCGATCAAAACGTTCCAGACTGTGACATTCAAGTTTTAAGGTATTTTCTCCATTAGTTTTACTCATGCAGTGTAACATGTGGTGCCTTGAATCTACAGTAGGTTATAGAGAGATGCAATCAACTATCCACAATCTGTACAAGCTCTTTCTCTTTACATTCTGAGCCTTTCATTCTACGCCTGTAGCAGACTGTCTGGCCACAGAGCTGCACTGGCACACCAGTGGGGGAGCGGACTTTTATCATAATCATTCTTTGAATACCTTTCATTATCATAAAATATGTGAGTATTAAAGGGATGGATTCACCGGCACCAGGCGACGTCTTCATTATCCATTCTGACTGACAAAAACCTGCTGTCCTACGGAGTAACATTAATAAAAGATGGGACACCGCCGCCTTATGAAGTCCTCTCCTTGTTCTCCGGGCTTTCACTCCACACACCTTTTACCTGCTTGGGTGCTCCATCACAATGATATAATGAAATCAGCTTCCTGGAGTTAACGGCAAGGGATTCTACATTGTGTCATATTAATAACCCATGATTTTTCATCATTCTGAATCATTGACAATTGGCAGAATAATGTATGATTGTTCACAGTCAAAACTACTACAAAAAAATCTGTAATGCCAAATTGGACAAAGTGTTTTGTTTTGATTGCAAAAGAAAGCCTGTTATAGAAAACATTCTTTTGTTACAATACATTCAACAAAGGGAGAAGAAGCGGGGTGCACTAATTTGAACCCACCAAGGATTTTTTTTAACAGCAGGTGTGCTATTTTGCATCTGATAAGCATCGGCAACCATCTCCCAGAAAAGGAAAGAAAATAAACATCTCATCAATGATAACGCACACACACACACACACACACACACACACACACACACACACACACACACACACACACACACACACACACACACACACACACACACACACACACACACACACACAGTTAGCATGCTGAAAAAAGATGCCACTTTTAAAAAAAAGACTTAAATCTTGTTTGAAATTACCACTGATTATGTCATCGTTAGGCATTGTAGACAGAAATGGCACCGTCCGATAGTGAGCATTACTGACAACCCATACATTGATGATGTTGAAAATTTGCAATATGTCCCTTAAATACACTTCTTATGACAGGTGACAGGTATGACATGAAGCGTGTCATTAACATGCCGATCATCTTCCATCTCTTCATTTTCATTCATAGATTCACTGTAAATTGTAACTAATTACTATATTAAAATTGACTTGTTACGCATATGTAAATCCTGTCACATACGTAACATCCGGTTTTGATTGGCCAAATCCTGTCACAAACGTAACATCCAAATTTGATTGGCCAAATCCGGTCACAAACAACATTTACATTTGATTGACCAAGTTTCACGTGACATAGTGTTCTGATCAGCGCTACTAGATTTTCAGGCCCCCTGAAAATCTATACATAACGTAGTTATGTATAATTTTCAATTAGCTGATCTCACATTCATAGTTTAAAAATATATTATATCAGGGTCACAGTTAAGTTCTCACCCTCATGTCTCAGCTTACAGTATATCCAATCCCCTACCCCCAGTCCCGCTGCCCAGAAACTAACACACACACACACACACACACACACACACACACACACACGCACACGCACACGCACACACATGCACACACACACACACAAGCATGCATACAGTCACAGACTTATTTAATCTGTAAGAGCTCCTTATGGCAGAGCTCTCTAATCAATGTGACAGGATGTGATCAAGGATGTTCTTGTGATGTGTCCGCTGGGTCTCCGCAGGGTCCCCTCCTCTCTCCTCCCCATCCCCAAACCACAACAAGCCTAATGGACTCTGATGGACACCTCCATCTTGCCTGTCTAATTGATGTAAATGCTGTATATTTGAACCCACGCTCACTCCCATCGTCCCGGCCCGCCCCTCCCTCTGCTTCCTATAACACAGAAGGTCAGAGGTTAGACTTACTGAGTGATCATTAGACTGGCAGTTCTTATTAGTCTGACACCCCACCCACATCCCAGAGAGGGAATCTTCCCTGTCCGCTCCATCTAGATCATATTACATGACACGACCCCATAGCAGATACTACCAGTGACACCGCGACACTGCAGGGCCAGTAGGGCACGGTGGCATTTTCAGGAAAGGGTCCCCTCGCCTGTCACAGCGCGTCCCTGACAAGGCTTTGTCTGTCTGGCCTCGATGCGCTCTGTCATTTTAAAGCCTGATTTATATTTCATCGTACGATGGCGTTTTGGTGCCAACTAAAGTAGCAGATCCACAAGCTCACAATGCATCACGTCTGCAACACGTTGCGATGGGATTGTAGATCTGCTGTTTTCGGCGAGCGACACTGTTGTACGACAGAGCATAGATTAAGCATAAGGAGGGCTGCTGTCACTGGGTATTGGGACTGTTGTGTCTACATGCCCTGGCATTTTCTGTGGCGCTCTCCCTGTAATAGACCAGCCAGACATTCTCTCTCTCTCCGGAGTCCCTGATGTCCGAGGCCAATGATTAATAGTTAGAGATGGGCTATAAACCGTCCAGTGTGGCCAGATGCTAGCCAGGGCTTTTGCTGAAGTGATATAATGGACATACGCTGCCAATTTGGCTCCCTTACAAAGTCTGGAAGTTCCCCAAGATTGATTCTGTTTCTGTGTAGCGGTGCCCTGGGGGTTGAATGTTGAGGATGCGCTCTGGTGAAAAATATTGTAGTGCATTATCTTCAACTGACAAAAGCACAAAATGAGCACCGTGAATGATCACGGATATAGCCAAATGGCAAATATCATGGTTACTGATGCTTGCACATGAAGCTTACATTTTTTTGTCATCAATTGATCTTTTTTGTTTATTTATTTATTTTTTGAATAAAGGAAACCGTCTTTGGCTGTGGATGAAAAGGGATGTCTGGTATAATTTCCAGCAGGAGCCCTCCGAGGCTGTTTTGCAAAACAAAACGAAGCAGCTAGACCCTTATTGAAAAATATAGTGCAGTGAGACGGAAATTTATTAACTGGCACCAGCTAATGTGTGCATTATTCATTTCTGGTGAGCATGAAAATGATCTAAAGAGGTCTGAAATTGCAGCCGCGCAGGCTGACTGCACAGTGGCTGGTTCGTTTCATCCTTTCTGAGGGGCGTATGGGCAAGGAAGGTGGAGGGACAGAGGGATGGCGGGGAGGAGTGTGATCTCCTCTCTGGACAGGGCTTTGCAGTAACAGCTGTGCTCCTCTCACGAGGGGGCGGCAGCAGCACTGGGAGCAGGGCTGCTTAGGACAGATGGACCAGCCCAGTGCCACCTCCCCTCTCACTGCCCAGGACTGGCTTCTCTTTATTAAAAATACAATATCTGCACAACTAAGTCGCGTGTGCGTGTGCGTGTGCGTGTGCGTGTGCGTGTGTGTGTGTGTGTGTGTGTGTGTGTGTGTGTGTGTGTGTGTGTGTGTGTGTGTGTGTGTGTGTGGGCGCGTGCATGTGTATGCGTCTGTGTACAGTATGCTTGTCTGGACTTGGATAGGAAGTTCATCTGTCAGTCTAGCAAGGTTCAGAAAGGTGCGACACAATCAAGTCAAGAATCAAGTGCACACAACACACACACAACACCTTGCCTTTGCATGAGCAACCATTTGTGTGCTTGTCTCGTGTCACTTCTCTGGCTTTGAATATTTTGTATTTGAATCAATTCTCGTCGTGTCCTCCTCGACTCTCCTCTCTTCACCACTACTACAGTAGGTGGTGGTGGGCAGAAGTTGGTGCCAGTGGCATATGGCTTTCCACTGCGCTAAACATTCATACAAAAGACAGGCCCATCAGTCATGGCTGTGGCCGGATGAGGGGAGAGAGCAGGCCTCTGATGAATGGTGTTTAGGACTTACCTGCTGTTAAAACATTACCTCCCAAACACCCTGCTCCCTCAAGTACACATGACATTAAGAACTGTATAAGACCATGAAATACGGCCCTTGTGAGCACACATCATGTACGCCAGGTTATAGCAAATAATAAATACACTTTCTAAACCCTCTGCAAGGGGAACCCCAGGTCAGGCCTTCATAGACCAATTAATGCACAGCATCTGCTGTATGAAGGGAGCAGGCTAAAAACTTCCGAGCCATTTTAGGCAATTAAAAGAGGGGGAGATACATATCCTGCTTGCTCAAATACAGTACCTCTCAATGTTAGAGTAAGCATGGAACAGCTCTCATAGATTACACCAAATAAAGCCATTCTTCTGGGATTCTTTATCTGGTTCTATGGCGAAACCGGCACGCCTTTGTTCTTTCTTGAGCCCCAGTGTTTTTTCTGCCAAATTTAACAGAAGGCTCTGAGGGTAACGGGGGTCCAACCCAGTATCACCTTCTGGATCAGACCAACTAGCAGAGAAAGACAATCAGCCTGAACCCTGCTGTCTGCAGCACAAAGTGAAAAGACTCTAATTGGGCTTTTTTATGCTGCATTTTCCTGCAGGATTGCTGGATCATGAAAAAGCTATTAAAGCTTAGAGCTAAAACACTCAATTGGAAGAAAGATGCACGTTGTAAAATTTGATATCTGAGTCAAATTTCATGATTTTTCTTTTTATGAGAACAGCTGAGGTTTCCGTTCTTTCTTTCTTTCTTTCTTTCTTTCTTTCTTTCTTTTTTTCTTTCTTTCTTCCTTCATTTTGGAAAAAATAACATTTGAAAGAAAAAAGACAAATTTTCAACATATCATGCAATTGAGCTGCTTTATTATAAGAGGAAATTCATCAACTTACACATTGCCATATTGTTTTCTACAGCAGGCTCAGCTTTAGTGGGGAGAAAAGGGTCAGAGATCATCTTTAGAGCCTCAAGCACTGCAATTCTCCATGTGACATTTAGAGGCACTGCTGCCCACAAAACCAAGTCGCATTACAATGGGTAAAAACGCAAGTTTTATGGAGTGAGATCTTGATTTATATTTTGTGTATCATTTAGCAAAAAAAGCAGGAAGTGGGTGTATGGCAAAGAAATAATGTAGGCTAGATCGAAGGAAGATGGGTTAAGTTGATTTTTGCATTAAAATAGATATAGGCCTACAGCAGCACAATATAGTATAGACATACAATAATATAATATTTCAAAATACAGTGCAATGACAGTGCTGGCATGTTACAGGCAAATATTTTCAATCTACTAAATCAACATCAAACCCAGATTTTTATCCTGAAATAAATATCTTTATATAATCTGTACACATACTTTATATGCATTCTAATTTGTGCTAAATTAGATTATGTATATGCCATTTGATGGTCTGTATGAAGGTTCCAACGTCTTTATCGAAATAAATACATGTCACAAAAGCTGAAATTGATTCATAATGTAAAATGCTGGTACTTTATACTGAAATTAAGCAACCATGGTTTTCAGTGCATGCCTTAATATATATACATATATATATATATATATATATATATATATATATATATATATATATATATATATATATATGTATGTATATATATATATACTTTTATTTATATTCACCCCCTGAAATTATTGTTGAAACAAACAATTTTTTTTTTTTAATAGTAAATATAATGAAGGAGATTTCTAGGGAGACAATTAACATCTCACTTGCTGGGTTCTAATTGATAAAATAACAAATTATGGGTTTGGGAATTCTCCGTGTTTTTACATCGAGAAAAAGAATCAAAATCTCATTTTCTAAATGAGTCCTCTGTCTCTTAGCAGCTGTTGGCAATAGAGCTGAAATAGACAACAGATACCATCAGAACAAATGAGCCAATCTATTTAAAATAGGACATCAGAGAGGCTCCATGAGTAGGATAATATACTGCCAGAATACATTTCAAACTTAAACTTTTCAATCAGTAAAAGAAAAACTTTTTAACCAGTTTTGCATATTAAAATCCAACAACTGATATGAATATTTATGAGACGTGAAAACAATTAAGATGACGTAGAATTTTTGACCTTCCTCTAATCAGTGATACCTGCTATAATATATATATATATTTTGTTATACAAAGATATTTATTTACCCTCACATGTAATTTGATAAGGTCCTCCATAATAAGCCACAATTAGAGAGACACAAGATAACACAACAGATTTACCCCAATTGCATGCCAAGTATTGTTAACCAAGCGCTTAACAATCTCATAACTGCAAATGTTCCACTCGGCAGAGTCCATACATTGTAAATTAGGTCTGTTAATGTACCTCTCTGCACCCAGACACAGAGACGGACAGTGGTGGGTGTAACCACACACACACACACACACACACACACACACACACACACACACACACACACACACACACACACACACACACACACACACACACACACACACACACCAGTGAGAATTTGACTGAGACTGCCACCTCTTTTGTGCCATCGGCTTGGCTTCACAGACACTTTTGTTTTTCCCACCATGCAAAAAGTGATCAACTATCACACCACAGACGGTAAGATGTCAACATGAAATACCTTCATTTGCATCAGCTTTACAAACTGCCTGACTTCTCTTTATGCTGGCGATCCACCAGTCTCTCTATAAAATTCACTTTAGCCACGGGGGTCCTGAGACCTTGCTAAATACTGCCCCAATACTGCTGTCAACAGTCTGTCAATCACATGACAAATCCTTCTGATTAAACAGCTTCACTGGCCTACCTCACAATGGACTGGAATTAACCCAGCTAAATCTATGGATGGCATATTGTGTTATATTACAATTTTAAAGGTAAAACTTTAAAGTATTTTTTTCAACTATTTATCTACATCTCCACACACCCACACGCACGCACACACCTATACCTTTTTTATTGCGATTTTATTACTATTTCTCGTCATCTCTTCTAAATAAGTAGGAACAACTACAGTGGCAGTTCACTATGCAAGTTTGCTTCTTGGAAAGTGGTCATTTATTAGAAATAAAAATGTGCTATACCGTATGTTGACAAAACATTATTACTATTTGCTGGTGGTGTATGAATGTACAATGTATGAAGTGAAATATTTCAGTCACCCTCAATGAAGTAACACTATAGCTGCTATGAATGAACTGCCAATATGACATTTATTATAGCTAATTATCGGCTTTTCAGATGATTCACTTTCACAACCTCTTGATCTGTTGTTGTTGTTGTTGTTGATGATGTTGTTGTTGTTTTCTTCTTTTGGGATTTTTGTTACACTAAGGATTTTACTATGTGAGTAAAGGTTTGGCTGGACAGGCTGTGTTAAGATAAGAAGCAGCATCTAATCTGACTCAGATAGCTGATACAGGCCTGGCCCTGTCTAAATCCTAGAGGTTTGGTCCGAAGAGGAAGGGTTTAACGTAAACCCCTTTCAATGTGTTAAATGTGTTTTTGTAATTAAACCCATACAATTAACACGGACAAGCACAGGTCAGGGAGCCCAGCTCTTTCTGTTCAAACGGCCCTTTCACTTGAAGGGGGAGTGGGAGAAAAAGGAGAGGAGAGCGAGAAGGAGCCTGCGCTACGCAAAGTTACACCAGCTGTTGTGTGGAAGAAGAGGGAGACACAGACACATAGAGAGAGAAGAGAAGGCTGAGGTGCCGTTGAGGGGGGGGGGGGGTTCTGAGTGAGGGAGGGACCTTTGCTGTGGCCGTATGGATTTCAGTATTCAGGCTATATACTGCTCTGCAAGTTAACCTCCAAACCACAGTGTTTATGCTGGGACTGTGTTCCAGGTCTGAAGGGGGGATCCAGTTCCCTGACATCAAAGACAGAGAGCTGCTGGAGCAAAGCTCTTAGTTGCTCCTTAAACCCCGACACTAAGTGAATTGAAGCAGCTGTGGCAATGTATAACTATATGAATACAGTTCCTCGTTGCTGGACACTCAGTAATGGATTACTGCAATCTGACCAAGGTACATACAGGAACAGGATAATGTGCTGTAATGGTAACTGTGATCAGTTGTTGATTTTTTTTTTTGTTGGAAAAATGACATATAGGTTTACATAGGTTTTTTACTAGGATCACTCATAAAAACCTGCAAAACAGGGAAAAAAGGAAAAAATATATATTATAAATGTTTTACATTTTTGAAAAATTAAAGAAGAAATAACTTAATGGATTCATCTGCACAAATTTGTAGCTTGTGAATCGGAATAGATTGCTGGTTTAATTTGACTTTCTTATAGATTTGGAGGCGAAAGTCATCCAAAAGTTATACTGATCGCAATCATTTAGGTACTGATGACCAATTATTTACATTTTAGATTAGATCATTCTTCAATTTAGCCATTTCTGTGTTAAGTGGACACAGCAGCCTGCACAGTAAAATTCTTAATTTAACATTGAATCAAAGTTAAATTAACATTGAGGACATGTGTGGCTTGGCTTGCTTCTCAATGTCTTAAATTGCAAACATCTGTCATATCTGGATTCATCTCAGCCTATCTCAGAACAACAGTTACAGTTGTAGAATGTGATATTAACTGGTTGATCTCCTTTTATTTAAGAACAAAAAAAATCTGAAAAGGTATTCTTTTTAAGCATGCCATATGTTTGAGGAATGGACAAACAAGCTTCAGGTCATTCTAAGTGAAGCTGACAAAGCCTTTTACGGGGCACACAGTGCCCCTCTGCCCAACCAGCCATGAAATCATAATGGATCTTTTTCAACCTCCGTGTGATGGGACACTCATTACTGTGGAACTATATGAAACATTTGGTAATTATTTAGCTGACTGCGCCACTTGGTAGCATTTGATAGACATGAGCTGTGACCTACTAATTGATAGTGAATAAAAGAAAGCCATGTT
>NC_137618.1:24759503-24872003 GCF_963280865.1 Gymnoscopelus braueri | reverse complement strand
TAGAACTTTTCACTGTCATCTAAAAAGATAGCAAAACATAAAACTGTGAGAAATGTAAAGTAATGCTGGTGGAAAAGATGATTACAGGGGAGATGCACTGAGATACAACAGTGTGTCAGTACAGTAAATTAGACATGTTAGTACATTTCACATTCATAGATACAGAGAAGGAGTCATCCTTGACATTTCATACAGAAGCTAAATGCTTTTCTTTCCATCACTGTATTCTCCTGTTACCCTCACTGGGGTGGGAAGAGGATTCAACCTACCATAATCAGAGTTGCCCCGCTGGCTCTCAGAGGACACGTATGTGAAGAATAATACCAGTCAAAATCAAAGCTAGCGCTCATAACCAGATTTTCACAGGGAATTTTGCACGACTCTATTCCGTAGTAACACTATCCACCTTGTAAAAATGCACACCCTCTTCTAACAGCACAAGTGAGAAATGGGATAGTTTTCCCACTGAGTTCCCAGATGTAGGATTGCCCATTGTGTTCACACTCCCAGCGTTAGCCAAAGAGGGTGCACCCCCACCACCACCACCACCCCCTCCCAAATACAGCTCTGCCTCTCTTTGAAGAAAAAACAAGGCTGTGATATGTAAGAGGTGGCAGTGTGAGGTTGTCTCTACGAAATGTTTGTTTGTACGAGCATAACCCTGAAATCAAAATTCCGCTTGAAATCCGAGATTCAACTTCTCGCATTGCATGTTAAACTATTGTCCCAATAAATATTTGAGTTCCCAAGATATGCCTGGGTAAAATTCGAATAAAGGCTGTTTGAGTGTGTTCCCTCTGCGCACATGTGCGCGGCGGGCCTGTCTGTATAGCCTGATTTATGCCTCGTCGTACGTCAATTTTGCTCACCGTAAATAGCAGATCAGCAAGCTCACAACGCATGGCGATGCAATTAAGCGTTGTGATCTTGTAGATCTGCAGTTTTTCGGCGCACGACAAGCTTTGCACGGCGAAGTATAAATCACACATATGTGTGTGCAGTACAGCGGAGCAGAGTACAGCTGCAGTGGTATGGAAACAGGCTGTTAGCATACAGGCAGCGTTGACAACTCCATCAGGCCAGTCTCAAGGTAGCTGCCAATCACATCAAATCATTTCATCCCCCGGCGCTGTGAGGACCTCTCCCCACTTCTACACACATGACAGGCCCCTACAGCTCTATTTACCCACGCACAACCTCCTGGTGCCAATAGATTTGTAATTAGAAAACAGAGAAGTGAGAAACAGAGAAGGAGGGGCGGCATTGGGGGGTGTTTGAAAGTAAACCAGCAACAAGTTTGGATACAAAGTGAGTGTGTTTTTTTGTATTATTATTTGTGTGTGTGTGTGTGTGTGTGTGTGTGTGTGTGTGTGTGTGTGTGTGTGTGTGTGTGTGTGTGTGTGTGTGTGTGTGTGTGTGTGTGTGTGTGTGTGTGTGTGTGTGTGTGTGTGTGATGATGTCCATGTTTCATCTACCATGTTCAAACTATTATGTACTGTATGTGTTTTTAAATGTTGCAGCTAACCACACCAGCAGGTGTGGTTGTCGTTGATGAGGACTAGTAGAGAGGTTTAAAAGTACCAATCCACACAAAGATGCAGCCTTTCAGCTTGGGTACAAGTGTAAAGTTCTTGTGTGTATATTTGTAAGCCTAGGTAATGTCCACAGATGGGATGTGAGGGGTCTGCTGCTGGCAGGAATTCCCAGGTCAAAAGCTAAGGCACTGGCAACGTATCTCCTATAATTGGCAGTCACCACATTTGGAGTCACTGATTTATGTTTCCATAGATGGACCATTTATGCATGTACTAATATAATATAATATAATATAATATAATCTACTCTAATCTAATCTATGTTCAAGAACACTCGTAATGTGAATATAATTAAAAGTATTAGAATGTGTGTGTGTGTGTGTGTGTGTGTGTGTGTGTGTGTGTGTGTGTGTGTGTGTGTGTGTGTGTGTGTGTGTGTGTGTGTGTGTGTGTGTGTGTGTGTGTGTGTGTGTGTGTGTGTGTGTGTGCGTGCGTGCGTGCGTGCGTGCGTGTGTGTGTGTGTGTGTGTGTGTGAGAGAGTGTGTGTGAGAGAGAGAGAGTGTGTGTGCATGTGCATGTGCATGTGCATGTGCATGTGCATGTGCATGTGCATGTGCATGTGCATGTGCATGTGCATGTGCATGTGCATGTGCAGTTGTTTTTGTAGTCTTTCATTTGCAGCTCTCTCTGTAATTAGATTAATGCTGTGATGGTGCAGCTCAAAGCCAGGCCCTACTCAACTTGCCTGAGGATATGAATGAGGGGACAAACACTTCTCTCCATTCCAGGAAGGGGAAAATTGGCGGTGTGAGTGTTTAGCATACCCTTTATGGTGAGGAGAGATGTTAATTGTGTGCCATTACCTCTAAACTGCTTTGCTTGTTGTATTAATCAGTGTGCTAATTGATGCAGAGATAGAATTGTTGCCACGGGCAAGAAAGAGGGAGTGAACGAGAGCTGAGGATGGCGGATAAAAGATTATCGTGGCCACCATATGGAGATGGCACAGCTTTGAAAGTCGGCACTAGGTGCCCAGAAGCCCCGCACCGTCTGACGAGTGGAGTGCCAATAGAAGTACTTTCTTCTACAGTATTCTGTAGGTCTGAAATCAAACAGGCATGTCAGTAGGACTGGTGGTGTACACAGCAACATGTACAATAAATGCAAGCCTGCTATTAAGCACTGTGCATGCCTGTGTGTGTGCGTGCGTGTGTGCGTGTGTGCGTGTGCGTGTGTGTGTGTCCTGGACCTCAACTTTAATCTGTCCAAGTTGACTTTTATTTTAATTGGATTTGCCCAACGTTACAAGGAAGAAACACGCTCACGTTAGTGCACACATGCCTTTCATGATTCAGAAGGTCACAGCACAGTAGGGCCCTTGAACTGTTAATTGCGGCTGAGCCTTGCTCATGTGCACATTGGTTGGGGTGCGCATCTTAACTACCCTCCTGATCTCTCTACTGGCTTCCACTAGATTCACTGAAAATAATAATAATAATAATAATACATAAATAAAAGATTCAGAATACTTTACCACCTTTTGGATATGCTCACTTTATGCTCAAAACTATGTTACTATTTTCACCAAACCCCATCAATACCAGAGCAATGTCCCTTCCATGTTACCTCACGACCAGTGAGTTGAGACTCCAGGGGCTTCTGTGTTTAATGGGTTTTAGGTGAAAGGAGGTGCAGGTGCCAGGCAGACAAACAGAGGTCTGAATGTGGGAGCGTACGCCTCGCTGCTCTCATGCGCGAACATGAGCTCTGAACAGAGTCAGTCATTTAAAGAGCCACTATAGCACTCGGAGGGAACAGCCAGTGAATGGGGGAGATTCAGAGGGCCTCCGAAGGTCCTCATCAGCCAGCGTGCCCGGCCTCCGTCTCGGAACCCGCTGTGTTTTTGTATGCAGATTCCCCTTGTCAGAATTCATTTATTCAAAAGGAAGTTATCTGAGAGCGCAGGTTAGGAGACAGAAATAGACGCATTCACGTTCGTCTCGAAAAATATGGGAAGGCTAATGCCATGAGAAGTTGTCGTTCATGTGCGCATGTTTGCTCAAGAACACGATCCTCCAGTCCCTGAGTTTTGCTCGCCAAGTCTATTCATCTATTCGCATAGACAGGGGGAGCACTGATAGATATATACAGCTTACAGGGTTCAACAGTCCAAATCTGCTCTTGGGGATCTCGCTTTTTTATAGTCTACGGTAGGCCCTAGCAGTATGTAACGAGTCTGACTTCTTGAACCCCTCCCAAAAAAAACAACTAAATAAAGAAATTAAAATAAAATAAAACTCAATATATAATATAAAAAGGATCATCAAGATCATCAGATCATTCTGGTCACATCAAATTCTTGTTCTGCTGCACCTTTGTTCATCAAAATAGATGTTCTCAGTGCTGCTCATAGGAAATGAAGCAATGAATCTCCAGTGTTTCACAATAGATTTGCGGCTTCACAATTTTCAGCATTTCTCTCTCTCTCTCTCTCTCTCTCTCTCTCTCTCTCTCTCTCTCTCTCTCTCTCTCTCTCCCTCTCTCCCTCTCTCCCTCTCTCTCTCTGCGCAGGTGGTGAGGGCTTCCTGGTCAAGTCTCTCTCATTTCTTTCTGTTCCCCTCTGATTGCTCTGATGTGGAGCCGTAGATGGTGATGATAGTACTGGCTGTCCATTGATTTGCCGCAGCCCCTGGTTGGGAGTTCACACCAGAGGACACTCTTCCATTGGCTTTAATTAGGGCTGGGCCTCCGTCTCCTCGTCTCTCCTGCCCTGGGTGCAGTTCCACACGTGAACCACACTGAGGCCCTTCCACATACGCACAGACTGCATATGTCTGCATATACGGTACATACTGTATGCCTACTGCAAAAGGCTATATTACTGCCTGCACAGTGAAGGTTTTGCTTCTTGTTATGTATAAATAAGGAAAAAGCACAATGTGGGCATTATGTGCTCAGACACACACACACACACACACACACACACACACACACACACACACACACACACACACACACACACACACACACACACACACACACACACACACACACACACACTCACACAGATATGCCACATGCATGTGCAATTCCCAATCGTTTTCCTGATCTGCGGGAGTCTAATCATCAGCACGCTGCAATCAGGCTGGTGGGATGACACAGTCTTTTGTTTGTCCTCATATCGCACATGAGGCATTGTCCTTCCTTCTGCTCTGCCACCCAGAAAGTAGAGGCAGGGGCCTCAGCCTGCCATCTGCCCCAGGCATGAGCCAGTCTAGGTGGGGGGACGGTGGACAGAGAGAAACCTCAGCCTGGCTGTCCAGGGGCTGGAGGATTGGTGCTATTATCCCAGCGGTCATGGGTCCTTGCACTTATTTCATGGTCACTCTATGCCCGCTGTCTCTCAGCCATTAGCTGGCCTGAAGGAGCTGAGCGAAGACTGGTAATCATTTAAGGCTTTTGTTCACTAGTGACCTGCATAGAGCAGCAGCAGCCATCCAAATTGGAGAATCATCTACCATGTCTTTGTATCTGGTGCGAAAAATAATAGATTTGTATTTTATTTTTTGTTAAAGTCACATGACACTGAACAGTCCAGCCCAGACAAGGTCGCAGCTTTGAATGGTTTCAACAGAATTATTCAATTGCTCCCCCTCTCTTCCTCTTCTTTTTCTCTCTCTCTCTCTCTCTCTCTCTCTCTCTCTCTCTGTCACACACACACACGCACACGCACACGCACACGCACACGCACACGCACACGCACACGCACACGCACACGCACACACACACACACACACACACACACACACACACACACACACCAGAGAATGTACTGTATTCACTCATGCACATGGCCCGCTAGGTTAACACAGGTCTGTAGAGGGCAGAATAAATTGGGCTTCTGGGGCGAAGGGGCAGTGGCATCTCTGACCCCTGATAAGGAGCATCGGCGCTGGGCAAAACAAGTACAAAGCGGGCCTCTGAGATCCCGTGGGGTGCTGATGAGAACGGCTGCCTGATGCTAATGCTAAAGTTAACAGGACATGGATTCCAAGTGAGAGTCAGTAATGGCCTCCTGAGGGTGTTGGTAGATAACCTTGGTCCATGGGTGCACAAATTCAACACAGAAACATAGGCTCATCCCACATGCACGCACGCACGCACGCACGCGCGCACACAAACACACACACACACCCACAGATGTATATGTACAGACATTGGAAAGCACATGGTTGACTGCATGCCCACAGACAAACACAGAATCAATGTGATCTTGAAGCGGGGTTGACCCAGCAGGCAACATGACCTGCCAGGTGACCCATGCAAAGCAACACTGGTGCTTGTGCTTGAGTATAAGCTGTGAGTTGTTTTTATTATCATCATTATGCTGTATGAGTGTGTGTGTGTGTGTGTGTGTGTGTGTGTGTGTGTGTGTGTGTGTGTGTGTGTGTGTGTGTGTGTGTGTGTGTGTGTGTGTGTGTGTGTGTGTGTGTGTGTGTGTGTGTGTGTGTGTGTGTAGGCAAATGGGGGGGGGGGGGCTTTGGGTGCTTGAGCACCTGCCCCTTTGACTCTGATGCCCAATGTGCCCTTTCAAAAAGAAAAGAGAGGGAAAAAAGTGTTATCTTCTTTGTTTGTTTTTGGTAATGGCCTGCCCAACACCCTTAATTATCAAGAAGAACATTTGACAAATAATAATAATTTCACTATCATAATTATTAATTATATTATAATTAAAATGAGTCATGTCTCTCTGGACTATTGCGGAAAATCTTTAAGAACTGACATGTTAAGTTTTTAGAGAGCAATCCAGTTCATTGTCAATAGGCATGTCTGTCTGTCTGTCTGTCTGTCTGTCTGTCTGTCAGTTATGGTTTCACTTTTTACCTAATGCAGTGATGTCAAGTGCCCTCCTACCTCGTTAATCTTGCAGCTGCATTGCAAACAAGCAAGCATGGTAAGTTCGCTCTCCCATCAATAAATTGTTGCTTTTACACTTCACGTTTTGTGAAGATCAGATTAGCTACAAAACTGAGATGTGTTCATTTCATGTTAGCTTGTTTGTATAGTCAGGCTAATTATTTTCCCCTTTTCCCAATCAATGTGATAATTAGTTTGCCCTTGTCCTAAAGTTAACATGTTATGCTGTTTGTTGTTTGTGGTAGAGATGCCGGAGGCAGAGGAGATAGGGGGGTAATAGCAGGAATGACATGGGCCATGTTATTGTCGAACATCTTGCTTCCATGTATACATTTCTGGTGTGAAATTCCACAAGGGACCCCCAAAAAAGTTCCCTTTAATGATTTTTGAGCACCTGCCCCTCCAGTGGTCCACGTGTGTGTGCTGAGATCTGGGTGTATCTCACTGTATCTGACTGTACATCCAGGTGATATTGCGCTGGTATTACTTCTTTACATTTTGGCCTGTGCCTCACAAATAATTATTAACCACTTACTATACACGTTATCCTTTTATAGCCTTACTATACACTTTATCGTATGTTGGTGTCGCATGATGAAAATAGCCGATCTACAAGCTCACATCTGCACGGCTCATTGTGAGTTTATTTTAGAAATTAAGTGAAATCTTTTGAAAGTCTTTCAACGTTTTTGAAAATTGAGGTTGAAAGTTATTAATCCACATCGTTGCTGTTGTATTCTGCCAACGCACACATTTGACATCTCAATGTACAGCCTTCTTCACAAGAACCTGATCACTTTTAAACGTGATTGGCTTGCTCTAGGGCTGCAACTATCGATTATGTCCTTAGAGATTATTATATCGATTACTTTTTCCTTTCATCCAATATAGCGCTTTTATATACTGTATTAATGGGTGGGCAGGCGGGCGGGCAGACAATTTTCCTGAAGTCATTTTCCTGCCTCATTTTCCTGACATAGCCTACTTCTTATTCCTGCGTCATTTTACTGTGTCATTTCCCTGTGTCATTTATG
This sequence comes from Gymnoscopelus braueri, assembly GCF_963280865.1. Classification (NCBI taxonomy): domain Eukaryota; kingdom Metazoa; phylum Chordata; class Actinopteri; order Myctophiformes; family Myctophidae; genus Gymnoscopelus; species Gymnoscopelus braueri. The sequence goes on along the minus strand of NC_137618.1, from coordinate 24,864,517 downwards.
CCTCATTTTCCTGCCTCCATTTCCTGACAAATTTTGCTGGCGTCATTTTCTGACGTAATTTTCCTGCGCCATACAGTTGTCCAGAACCGCCTATCCGACCGATATGCTCATTCACTATATGGGTATGCCGATATAGGCATATACTGTACTGATGACATCAGGAATCTCCATATATGGGCATAAAAGGGACACAGGTAGACAGACAGTTACAGGATCTCCATGGGCACAAAGGGGACACGACAGACGGGAGTAAAACTTATTTTTGTTCGGCTTCCTTCAGACAATGCAGCAGCATAGGTAATAATAATAATAAAACCGTAAAAAGATTTTAAAAAGAAACAGAGAGAGAGTGCAAAAAAGCCTTGAGCCTTAAGCCCTTTTTTTAATACCTTGCTGTACAAATATGTCACACACAACGCATTGTGAGCTTGTAGATCTGCTATTATCAGTATTTTGCTAAATCTTTTTTTTTGCTAAATGATCTTTTATAATCGATTAAATCAATTAGTTGATTTACTGTTGCACCCCTAGATATGGGGTACTGTTGACTATAACCTATCTCTGAACATAACGTCATCCCCCTCATCAAATAGGGCCTATATTTAGAGTGGAGGACCCCCTAATGGCCATTAGCAGTGGACAGGGTGGAAGTCCCGTCATAAAGCCAATCAGGGGAGCCCACGCTGGGCCTCGTAAATCTCCAGTTTGGGGGGTGGGAGTGGCGGGTCGGGGGTTACTGGGAGGTCTGGGAAGTGAACGTTTCCCACTTATTCTTCTCAGGAAACCCCAGACGACCTCCCTCCCTTAGCCCGGGTCGTGCGAGGTCATGACCTTGGGGCGATCACCATTGTTGTCCCAGTAGCTATGGCAATGAAGGGTCCATAAACAATGAAGACAGAGACTTGAGTGAAAGTCTCATTCATGCTATTGATTGATGGGTCAAAATGACAATTATGATCAATTAAAACATAATTGTAACATGTAGAGTATACATAAAATATTTCAGATCCACTTCTTGAATTAATTGAACAGAAACAGATAAAGTATGCCAGAAGGCTATGGATTCATAACATTCTTACGTAGGGAGAGGTATTTGAAAATATTTATTCGCTGAAATAAACTGCTTATTCAAAATAAACTGCATGAACCTTTTCTTATTATTTTTCACAACATATTCTGAAGTGACCTTCTTTGTAATAGGACTAATAAAAAGACAAGTGCTTGAAAATGCTGCCGCTTGTATTGTTGTGTTGAATTGGGATTGATTTTTGATCGCAAGCAGCGTGCATGCTTTACGAACACACATAGGCCTATATAGACCAATCTAGGGCTGGTGAAATAGCAGGGAAATACTGCACTGGGGGAATAGTCTGCGCTAGACTTTAGACCAGGGCACTATTTCACGAAAGGTGAATTAAATAAGCCTGGGCTTAAGTCAAATCCAGGCTTGACAAAGTCGGGTCCGTATAGCCTGGTTTATTCCGTTCCATGAACGCCAAGCCAGGCTGAAAAGGAACGACTTTGTCGAGCTAGGCCTTGTCAAGCCAGGCTGTGTCGAGCCAGGATAGTAAAGCCAGGCTTCACGTATTCCTGTAAAAGACCATGAAAGTCGATAGCAGAATCCTTGAACTTGACCAATCATGGAGCCCAAAACGAAAGCAGCGTTCTTCTCTGTGGCTGAACAGCAGCACTGCAGCAGCTCATGGAATCGTACAAGGAAGTAAAATGTATAAAGCAAGAAAGGAAACGCGACCACAATAAATAGATCCAGGTAGAAAGCGTGGCAAAGTATTGCAAGCACACACAGAGTATGTGTGTGTGTGTGTGTGTGTGTGTGTGTGTGTGTGTGTGTGTGTGTGTGTGTGTGTGTGTGTGTGTGTGTGTGTGTGTGTGTGTGTGTGTGTGTGTGTGTGTGTGTGAGTGAGTGAGTGAGTGAGTGAGTGAGTGAGTGAGTGAGTGAGTGAGTGAGTGAGTGAGTGAGTGAGTGAGTGTGTGTGTGTGTGTGTGTGTGTGTGTGTGTGTGTGTGTGTGTGTGTGTGTGTGTGTGTGTGTGTGTGTGTGTGTGTGTGTGTGTGTGTGTGAGTGAGTGAGTGAGTGAGTGAGTGAGTGAGTGAGTGAGTGTGTGTGTGTGTGTGTGTGTGTGTGTGTGTGTGTGTGTGTGTGTGTGTGTGTGTGTGTGTGTGTTTGCGACGGGACCCGGGGGGTCCGCGACGGGGCGCGCGGCGGGGTGACGGGGGGCGGGGGGCGACAGGACGTGCAATAACCCCACATTTGCAAGACCACTTTGGTAGAGGTTTGGGTTGTGTAGTTACCTTGCCATCATGATGTAACTCCAAAGGTGGACAAGAAATCAAAAATAATTTCTCCATTGACTAGAAATTGATAATTTAAAATATGCTCCTCATTGACTTACATTCAGTGAAAAGGCTCTTTTAAACCCGTAACTAATCATTTACATATGTATATATATATGTATATATATATATATATATAACTGAACAAAGGTCTATATGTATGTCAGACATTTTTTATAAAAAAAATCTGAAATATATTATCTGTAATATATTATCAAACATCTATATATGAAACAATATGAACTATAGTGTTAACAGAGTGACAATGACATCACATGAGTCATTGTGAAACAATTATGATTCATGGTCACACACTATTTCAGTAATGTAATTAAATTGATTATATCTTATTGTATTGATTTCATTTTATTTGAATGCAGGGTCATTAAAATGAGTCCATATACAAACACATGTGTTGAATTAACTGTGGAAAAACTTGAAGAACAAGGCACTGTTGGCTGTTAGCCTGCTCCTGACCAGGCTAACTTCACAGCTAAATTTCCATGGTAACTAAGGTAGGATTGCTTCAATTCTCTTTCGTGAAATCTAGTCATGGATAAACTTAGCCAGGGTGAACTGGCTAAACTAATCTGGCAAGATAATTCAGCTTTCATGAAACCGATTCATCCCTAATCCTGGCTAAATTAAGCCAGGATAGGTGTTAAAGCCAGGCTTAAACCCTAATTCACCTTTCGTGAAATAGGGCCCAGGTCAGAGCAGGTCTAATGCATCTAAAATGGTTATTATTTTGTTGAACAAAATCATATCAACCAAAGGTGGACATAACTTTGATTGCTGTTGAGGGTTAAGAGGCCGAGGGCTATGGTTAAGAGGAGCCGAGGGTTAAGAAGGGCTAGGGTTAAGGGGAGCCAAGGGTTAAGGGGGGCCGAGCGTTCAGAAGGGCTAGGGTTAAACTACAAAAGAACAACTCGAAAACACTAAAAGACAAATTCGGGGTAGAACCGTAAAGTTACATGATGCAGCTTTAAATGCTGACGTATTTCAACTGTGGTAACTGAAGGCTAACATACTTTTCTTTTCTTTTTTTTTGAAGGCTAAAGAACGCCTCAACAGTACTAATAGACGTCTGCTGAGAGTGACTGAGGGATGGTCTAGTGGTTTAATGATCAGACTCTCAACACAGACCGTCTATGTTTAAGACCCAGTCCTCCTATAGTTCAATGCTAGAGTATTTCAACTGAACGCTAACATACAAGCGAGACTTCAACAGTGCTAACAGACACATGTTGAGGTTAACTGAGTGATGGTGTGGTGGTATAATGCTTTGAATTTCAGTACGGAAATCCATGTTCAAGTCCTAGTCCTATTATTACTACTATTGTTCATTGCTGGAGTACTCTGAAATAATAAAGTTCCAACTATAAAAGAACAACTCGAAAGCACTAAAAGACAAAGTCGGGGTAGAGCAGTAAAGTTACATGATGCAGCTTTAAATGCTGACGTATTTCAACTTTACTAACTGAAGGCTAACATACTGAAGAACGCTTCAAAAGTACTAAGAGACATCTGCTGAGAGTGACTGGTGTAGTGGTCTATTGATCAGACTCCCAGCACAGACATTCCATGCTCAAGTCCCAGACCTCCCATTGTTCAATGCTGGAGTATTTCAACTATAATAACTGAAGACTAACAAAATAAAGAATGCTTCAACAGTACGAAGAGACATCTGCTGAAAGTGACTGAGTGATGATGTAGTGGTCTAATGATCAGACTCTCAACACAGACATTCTTTGTTCAAGTCACAGTCCTATAGTTCAATGCTAGAGTATTTAAACTTAAAGGAGAGATCCGGCCATTTTAAGTGTTATCTTTGATGTGTCGCTAATCACTCACCAACATAGAAAGGGCCGTTGAGTTATTCCAGAGAATCCCCCTCCATTCTGCATATTGCTGGTTGCTTGTTTCTCTCACAAAATCTGGCACACACCAGCTGTGAGAGAAACAAGCAACCAGCGTCATGTCGTTCTGCATTAGCGGTAGCTCATGCGGGACATTCAGCGCATGTTTGAGTATCATGAGACTCCACGATGAGTAGTAGAGGAAAAAAAACTAACTTAGCATCTGTTAAAATAGACGATATTCACTCTTACACACGTCTCCCATTATGCCGCTGCAAGGGGTCTGCAGAATGGACAGGAGCAGATCTGGAAATATTCAACGTTCCTTTGTATGTTGGTGAGTGATTAGCGACACATCAAACATACAACCTAAAATGACCGGCACTCTCCTTTAACTTTACTAACTGAAGGCTAACATACAAAAGAATGCTTCAACAGTACTAAGAGACGTTTACAGAGATGAGAGACTGAATGATGGTGTAGTGGTCTAATGATCAGACTCTCAGCACAGAAATTCCATGTTCAAATCCCAGACCTCCAGTAGTTCATTGCTTTTCAACTTTACCTACAGTAACTGAAGGCTAATATACAAAAGAACACTTCAAGAATACAAGAGACATCTACCTTGAGTGACTGAGAGATGGTGTAGTGGTCTGATGATCAGGCTCTCAACACAGAGATTCCGTGTTCAAATCCCAGGTCTCCTAGTTCAATGCTGGAGTACTTTGACATTTTCAAAATAGTGCCTTTTATTATTTTGGGGGAAGACCCATCACGTTCCTGCAATGTCAATCTACAATGTTTCTTATGTCTGGGTAGCTCAGTCGGGAGAGCTCTTGACTCTGAACAACAAGGTCATGCGGTCGAATCCTGGAACTGCAGCAAATCAGCATGCGAGCAATCTGTCTCCTTGGGGTCTAGTGCTGTAACAGGGATAGACTCCTGTGTTCTTGGCTGTTGCTGACAATAAGCCCACTTTTAAAGTGCAAGAGTCAAATGCCTTTAACCCTCGTAGGGTCCTCGGGTCCTTTTGACCCGGTTTAACATTTTCAACATTAATTAAAAGTATGTAAACATTTTTTGTTCTCTATGAAACTTCTTCTATTTGCCTTATTTACTGTACTAAACATGTGATATGAAAATGAAAATTTTCATTTTCATGAAAATGAAAATGTTCACACAGGGCCTTCGGGTCAAAGTGACCCGAAGGCCCTGGGTGTGACTAAAACACGAAGACCCTACGAGGGTTAATTAATTTGGGGGAATGACCCATCACGTTCATGTAATGACAATGTACGAATGGTAGTGTGCTTGGTTAGCTCTGTCGGAAGAGCTCGACTTCAGACCACAAGGTCTCTGTCGGAAGACCTCTTGACTTCAGACTGGAGGGTCATGGGATCGAATCCCAGCGCTGGGACCTCAGCATCTGAGCAATCTGCCTCCCACGGGTCTAATAACTTTTTTCGCCTTTAAATGGCCATTGCCTTTGACAATGCTTAAAGTTAAATATTTCAAAAATTACACATGATTTCAAAGTCAAAATCTCAAGCATGCATGTCCACAGTAAGGTGGATTTTTTAAATTGTGAATCAAGTTTATAGGTTAAAGTATGAAGGAACAGCGAGGTGCTAAAGTTTTCAGATGTACGTTTTAAAAGTTAAATATCTCAAAAACTACAAAACATTTCTAAGTAAAAAGTTCAAGTATTTGTGTCCACAGTAAGATGAATTATAAAAAGTGTGAATGGAGTTTCTAGGTGAAAGTGTTTCACCTAGAGTATATTTCTAAAACTATGAAACATTTCAAAGATTCGTTTTCAGGCAAACATGTTCACAGTAAGATGAACATTTTAAAGTTTGAATGGGGTTTCAATAATTTGTAGTTTTTTACTACGGCCCCCTCGTAGTAAACCTGTGGGGGCCAGATTGCTCAGGAGCCGAGTTTCCTGTGCTGAGATTCGATCCCATGACCTTGTGGTCTGAGCTCTTCCTTGGACTGTAAGGGGGGAGGAGAAGGGGGAAGGAGGGGGAAGAAGAAAAAGAGAAGAAAGAAGGGAAAAGGAGAAACATTTTGAGAAAAAGGAAGGGAATGGATGAAATTCTAACTCAGCTTCATGTAAAATCCTGCTGCAAGCAATTATGTATCCGAATAATTTCAAAAAGCACTGAAATGTTAAAACTAGCGTTTCTAAGAAGGGGGACTGGGGAGTATGGATCCCAAGGTCGTCAGTTCGATCCCCGTTTTGACCAAAAGTAACCTGACACTAACAAGTGCTCATGCTGTGTTTTAGATCATTTTACACAATGAGAAATGTGATGTGAAATGTAAATAAGTGTAGAGGGCTCTCCCTCCACACCAAGAACGATAACTGTAAATGGTTCTACGGCTATAGAGTCTATACCACAACTAATGGCAATGACGGTAGACAATGACAGTGGTGAACGACAATCGTTGGCATCAGTTTCAGAGTAATTTGATGAATAATGCAAATGGCCAATCAAAATCCTTCTGTATTTTCAGGGCATCAGTATAGACGAATCCACAGACGCGCTGCCTGTAGCTGCCTGTAGGCGGCCATTGCTGCGGTGTCGCGTCGACGGAGCGTTGACACCGCAGCAATGGCTGCGCCCAGGGCAGCGCTCCGTGGATTCGTGTATAGGCTACCACCATGTGTTTACAGAAGGTCATCATTCATCCTGCTCACATCATTGTCTCCGCCAGGCCGAAAGGCATGGCGAGAGAGTATGTTTTTCCCCCTGTCCGTCCGTCCGTGTGTCCTGTCCGTGTGTTACCAGCTAATCTCCGGCACCGTTGGCCCGGTCGCTGCGAAACTGTGTACACCCACTCCCTGGATGCCAATTCAGAACCTCTGCCCCACATTTTCACATGGGCGTGTCATAGCGCCACCAGGAGGCCGATTTGTGCAAAACCCATTTTTTCCCATTACACCTACAGCTTTTCACAAAACGTCATGCAAATCGGAAATATGCGAAAAGTTGCGAAAACTCCGAAATATGTGAAAAGTTGCGAAATATGCAGAAATATGCGATGCGAAGCGCATATTATGCGATGCGATGCGCATATTATGCAATGCGCTAATTATGTGATGCGATGCGCATTTTATGCGATGAGATGCGGCCTTTTTGAAAAAACGTTACCCCCGCATAATTATGAGCCATTTTGCTGATTATGCGGTAAATTATGCGATCGCAAAATCGCATTTTTCTGGAGGGTCTATCTTATATGACACATCAACTGAATGTGGCTAAGTGATGGTGTGTTGGTCTAAGCATCAGACTCTCAGTGCAGAGATTGCATGTTCAAATCCCAGTCATTGTATGGTTCATTGCTTTTCAACTTTACTAAGTGAAGGCAGACATATAAAAATCACACCCAGTGTGAAGTGGGCGGTATGGTCATCATAGTGATGGAAGCTCACTTTTTTTTTAAATTGATTTTTTGAAGTGCATAATCCTATTTATAGGTTATTAATGTCATCATGTGTCTCGCTAGCCAATCACAGTGCTGAATAGAGTCAGCCAATCACAGTACAGCTAGGGGTGTACTAATGAGCCAATCACAATACAGCTAATGAGGTGTCCCAACCAAAAACTTCAAGACTACGAAGAGACATACAATGGGTGTGGCTGAGAGATGGTGTAGCGGTCTAAAGATCAGACTCTCAGCATGGAGATAACATGTTCAAATCCGAGTCATTCTATGATTCATTGCTTTTTAACTTGACTAATTGAAGGCTGACATATCAACACTTCAAGACTACAAAGAGATGTAAAATGGGAGTGGCTGAGAGATGGGGTAGTGGTCTAAAGATCAGCTCAGAGGTTCCATGTTCAAATCCCAGTTGTCCAATACTTCAAAGTTGTAGTACTTTGACATTTTCAAGGCCAAAATACAAAAAAAGCAAGTCAAAATCACAAAGAGACATGTGAAGGGAGTGGCTGAGAGATGGGGTAGTGGTCTAAAGGTCGGAATCTTAGCACAGAGATTCCATGTTCAATTCCCAGTCGTCCCATACTTCAAAGTTGTAGTACTTTGAAGTTTTCAAGGCCAAAATACAAAAAAGCAAGTCAAAGGCACAAAGAGAAATGTGAAGGGAGTGGCTGAGAGATGGGGCAGTGGTCTAAAAGTCGGACTCTCAGCACAGATGTTCCATGGTCAAATCCCAGTCTTCCCATACTTCAAAGTTGTAGAACTTGGACATTTCAAGGCCGAAATACAAAAAAGTAAGTCAAAGGCACGAAGAGACATATGAAAGGAGTGGCTGAGAGATGGGGTAGTGGTCTAAAGGTCGGACTCTCAGCACAGAGGTTCCATGTTCAAATCCTAGTTGTCGCATACTTCAAAGTTGTAGTACTTTGACATTTTCAAGGCCAAAATACAAAAAAGCAAGTCAAAATCACAAAGGGACATGTGAAGGGAGTGGCTGAGAGATGGCGTAGTGGTCTAAAGGTCGGAATCTCAGCACAGAGGTTCAATGTTCAATTCCCAGTCGTCCCATACTTCAAAGTTGTAGTACTTTGAAGTTTTCAAGGCCAAAATACAAAAAAGCAAGTCAAGATCACAAAGAGACATGTGAAGGTAGTGGCTAAGAGATGGGGTAGTGGTCTAAAGGTTGGACTCTAAGCACAGAGGTTCTATGTTCAAATCCCAGTCTTCCCACATTTCAAAGTTGTAGAACTTTGAACATTTCAAGGCCGAAATACAAAAAAGCAAGTCAAAGGCACAAAGAGACATTTGAAAGGAGTGGCTGAGAGATGGGGTAGTGGTCTAAAGATCGGACTCTCAGCACAGAGGTTCCATGTTCAAATCCTAGTTGTCGCATACTTCAAAGTTGTAGCACTTTGACATTTTCAAGGCCAAAATACAAAAAAAGTAAGTCAAAAGCACAAAGAGACATGTGAAGGGAGTGGCTGAGAGATGGGGTAGTGGTCTAAAGGTTAGATTCTCAGCACAGAAGTTCCATGTACAAATCCCAGTCATCCCATACTTCAAAGTTGTAGTACTTTGAAGTTTTCAAGGCCAAAATACAAAAAAGCAAGTCAAAAGCACGAAGAGACCTGTGAAGGGAGTGGCTGAGAGATGGGGTGGTGGTCTAAAGGTCGAACTCTCAGCACAGAGGTTCCATGTTCAAATCCCAGTAGTCCCATACTTCAAAGTTGTAGTACTTTGACATTTTCAAGGCCAAAATACAAAAAAGCAAGTCAGAAGCACGTAGAGAAATGTGAAGGGAGTGGCTGAGAGATGGGGCAGTGGTCTAAAAGTCGGACTCTCAGCACAGATGTTCCATGGTCAAATCCCAGTCTTCCCATACTTCAAAGTTGTAGAACTTGGACATTTCAAGGCCGAAATACAAAAAAGTAAGTCAAAGGCACGAAGAGACATATGAAAGGAGTGGCTGAGAGATGGGGTAGTGGTCTAAAGGTCGGACTCTCAGCACAGAGGTTCCATGTTCAAATCCTAGTTGTCGCATACTTCAAAGTTGTAGTACTTTGACATTTTCAAGGCCAAAATACAAAAAAGCAAGTCAAAATCACAAAGGGACATGTGAAGGGAGTGGCTGAGAGATGGCGTAGTGGTCTAAAGGTCGGAATCTCAGCACAGAGGTTCAATGTTCAATTCCCAGTCGTCCCATACTTCAAAGTTGTAGTACTTTGAAGTTTTCAAGGCCAAAATACAAAAAAGCAAGTCAAGATCACAAAGAGACATGTGAAGGTAGTGGCTAAGAGATGGGGTAGTGGTCTAAAGGTTGGACTCTAAGCACAGAGGTTCTATGTTCAAATCCCAGTCTTCCCACATTTCAAAGTTGTAGAACTTTGAACATTTCAAGGCCGAAATACAAAAAAGCAAGTCAAAGGCACAAAGAGACATTTGAAAGGAGTGGCTGAGAGATGGGGTAGTGGTCTAAAGATCGGACTCTCAGCACAGAGGTTCCATGTTCAAATCCTAGTTGTCGCATACTTCAAAGTTGTAGCACTTTGACATTTTCAAGGCCAAAATACAAAAAAAGTAAGTCAAAAGCACAAAGAGACATGTGAAGGGAGTGGCTGAGAGATGGGGTAGTGGTCTAAAGGTTAGATTCTCAGCACAGAAGTTCCATGTACAAATCCCAGTCATCCCATACTTCAAAGTTGTAGTACTTTGAAGCTTTCAAGGCCAAAATACAAAAAAGCAAGTCAAAAGCACGAAGAGACCTGTGAAGGGAGTGGCTGAGAGATGGGGTGGTGGTCTAAAGGTCGAACTCTCAGCACAGAGGTTCCATGTTCAAATCCCAGTAGTCCCATACTTCAAAGTTGTAGTACTTTGACATTTTCAAGGCCAAAATACAAAAAAGCAAGTCAGAAGCACGTAGAGACCTGTGAAGGGAGTGGCTGAGAGATGGGGTAGTGGTCTAAAGGTCGGATTCTCAGCACGGAGGTTCCATGTTCAAATCCCAGTCGTCCCATACTTCAAAGTTGTAGTACTTTGAAATTTTCAAGGCCAAAATACAAAAAAGCAAGTCAAAAGCACAAAGAGACCTGTGAAGGAAGTGGCTGAGAGATGGGGTAGTGGTCTAAAGGTCGGATTCTCAGCACAGAAGTTCCATGTTCAAATCCCGGTTGTCCCATACTTCAAAGTTGTAGTACTTTGAAATTTTCAAGGCCAAAATACAAAAAAGCAAGTCAAAAGCACGTAGAGACCTGTGAAGGGAGTGGCTGAGAGATGGGGTAGTGGTCTAAAGGTCGGATTCTCAGCACGGAGGTTCCATATTCAAATCCCAGTCGTCCCATACTTCAAAGTTGTAGTACTTTGAAATTTTCAAGGCCAAAATACAAAAAAGCAAGTCAAAAGCACGTAGAGACCTGTGAAGGGAGTGGCTGAGAGATGGGGTAGTGGTCTAAAGGTCGGATTCTCAGCACGGAGGTTCCATATTCAAATCCCAGTCGTCCCATACTTCAAAGTTGTAGTACTGTGAAAATTTCAAGGCCAAAATACAAAAAATCAAGTCAAAAGCACGAAGAGACCTGTGAAGGAAGTGGCTGAGAGATGGGGTAGTGGTCTAAAGGTCGGATTCTCAGCACAGAGGTTCCATGTTCAAATCCCGGTTGTCCCATACTTCAAAGTTGTAGTACTTTGAAATTTTCAAGGCCAAAATACAAAAAAGCAAGTCAAAAGCACGAAGAGACCTGTGAAGGGAGTGGCTGAGAGATGGGGTAGTGGTCTAAAGGTCGGATTCTCAGCACGGAGGTTCCATATTCAAATCCCAGTCGTCCCATACTTCAAAGTTGTAGTACTTTGAAATTTTCAAGGCCAAAATACAAAAAAGCAAGTCAAAAGCACGAAGAGACCTGCGAAGGAAGTGGCTGAGAGATGGGGTAGTGGTCTAAAGGTCGGATTCTCAGCACAGAGGTTCCATGTTCAAATCCTGGTTGTCCCATACTTCAAAGTTGTAGTACTTTGAAATTTTCAAGGCCGAAATACAAAAAAGCAAGTCAAAAGCACGTAGAGACCTGTGAAGGGAGTGGCTGAGAGATGGGGTAGTGGTCTAAAGGTCGGATTCTCAGCACGGGGGTTCCATGTTCAAATCCCAGTCGTCCCATACTTCAAAGTTGTAGTACTTTGAAATTTTCAAGGCCAAAATACAAAAAAGCAAGTCAAAAGCACGAAGAGACCTGCGAAGGAAGTGGCTGAGAGATGGGGTAGTGGTCTAAAGGTCGGATTCTCAGCACAGAGGTTCCATGTTCAAATCCTGGTTGTCCCATACTTCAAAGTTGTACTACTTTGAAATTTTCAAGGCCGAAATACAAAAAAGCAAGTCAAAAGCACGAAGAGACACCTGCTGAGGGCCCAAAGGTGCGTTGGCGCAGTGGTGTAGTGTGCTTGATCGGTTGCCTCTGCTACAGACAGTTGGCAGGTTCAAGTCCCATGCCATCAACGTACTGGAGGACCATCGGGGGGACTGCGTCCCTCCCCTGTTTCCTGATAGTTAAAGGTGGGGGGTTATGTCTGAAAGAACTCTGCCCAGCTGAGGTTTTACAGAGGGACACTCCAACCCACCAGATGGCCCTGTTCACAAACCAGCGATACCCTATGAGTCCTTTAGAGGCACCAAGGCAGCAAAACCATGTGATCCCCAAAAACTCCCCGCTGAGCTTCTACGGAAGGGTTTGGGAGTGTGGTCAGCCGAATGAGTTCACAGGACCTACAATTTCTAATTTCTTTCTGTAAAACCTTAGCTGGGCAGAGTTCTTTCAGACATAACCCCCCACCTTTAACTATCAGGAAACAGGGGAGGGACGCAGTCCCCCCCCCCCCGATGGTCCTCCAGTACATTGATGGCATGGGACTTGAACCTGCCAACTGTCTGTAGCAGAGGCAACCGATCAAGCACACCACACCACTGCGCCAACGCACCTTTGGGCCCTCAGCAGGTGTCTCTTCGTGCTTTTGAATTGCTTTTTTGTATTTTGGCCTTGAAAATTTCAAAGCACTATAACTTTGAAGTATGGGACGACTGGGATTTGAACATGGAACCTCTGTGCTGGGAGTCCGACCTTTAGACCACTACCCCATCTCTCAGCCACTCCCTCCCCATGTCTATTACTTGCTTTTGACTAGCTTTTTTGTATTTTGGCCTTGAAAATTTGAAAGTACTACAACTTTGAAGTATGGGAAAACTGGGTTTTGAACATGGAACTTCTGTGCTGACAGTCCGACCTTTAGACCACTACCCCATCTCTCAGCCACTCCCTTCACATGTCTCTTTTTGCATTTGACTTTCTTTTTGGCCTTGAAAATTTCAAAGTACTTTGAAGTATGGGACGACTGGGATTTGAACATGGAACCTCTGTGCTGAGAGTCCGATCACTATCCCACTACACCATCTCTCACTGACTAACAGCAGATGTCTCTTAGTACTGTTGAAGTGTTATTTTATATGTCAGCCTTCAGTTTGTAAAGTTGAAAAGCAATGAACCATAGAAAGGCTGGGATTTGAACATGGAATCTCTGTGCTGAGAGTCCGACCTTTAGACCACTGCACCATCTCTCAGCACTCCCTTCACATGTGTCTTCGTGCTTTTGACTTGCTTTTATGTATTTTGGCCTTGAAAAATCTCTCAGCCACTCCCATAATATGTCTCTTCGTACTCTTGAAGTGTTTATATGTCAGCCTTCACTTAGTAAAGTTGGGTAACACTTTAGAATAACTATTCGTTATAAGTAGTTAATAGATCATTCATAAACTGTTAGTTAATGAGTTATTAATGACTTGTTAAGCATTTGTTAATAGTTAGTTAAGGATTAATAACAATGCCTTATAACTACTTAATAGATCATTTATAAACCATTAGTTAATGAGTTATTAATATATTGTTAAATGTTTGTTAACAGCTAGTTAAGGAGTTGTAACCATGACTTATAGATAGTTAATAGATTAGTAACAAACTATTAGTTAATGAGTTATCAATGACTTGTTAAATATGTTTTAATAGTATGTTAAGGATTTATAAATATGTTTTATAGATAGCTAATAGATCACTCACAGAGTATTAGTTAACTGACTTATTAACTGTATGCTGATTATTTATGTCTTATAAATGCCTTATAACTGGTTCATAGATCATTTATAAACCAATAGTTAATGAGTTACTAATGTCTTGTCAAATATTTGTTAACAGCTAGTTAAGGAGGTATAACTCTCCCTTATAGATAATGTATATATTAATCACAAACTATTAGTTAATGACTCGTTAATAACTTGTTAAATATTTACTACATGTATGCTAATGATTTAAAACTATGCCTTATATATGTTCGAAGGATTATGAACAAGCTATTAGTAAAACACTTACTAATGGCTAGTTAAGTATTTGTTAATAGTTAATATATGTTATTGGGTAGTTATTCTAAAGTTGCAACTATTCCTCATTTACTAACATGAGTTAAGTATTTGTTAATGGTTAATTTATGTTATTGGGTAGTTATTCTAAAGTTGCAACTACTCCTCGTTTACTAACATGAGTTAAGTATGTGTTAATGGTTAATTTATGTTATTGGGTAGTTATTCTAAAGTTGCAACTACTCCTCATTTACTAACATGAGTTAAGTATTTGTTAATGGTTAAAATATGTTATTGGGTAGTTATTCTAAAGTTGCCACTACTCCTCATTTACTAACTATTAACAAATACTTAACTTACCTTTTACAAATGATTTGATTCCCATCTACTAATACCAGAGACACGTTGTACAACAGCAAATGGGTGGTACAGAAATATGATGTGATACTGTGGACATATTTCACATTTTGGTACCTCAACCTTGCTCTATATTTTACAAAATAAATACCACAGATGAAATAATGAACAATGTATGTTTAATGAATAAAGAAAACAGTACAAAAATAACAAATGCATCCATCTAAAATAACAATAGCAAATAAAGAAATAGTCATATCAACAGTAATACAGTAATTAGAAATAACCAAAAGGAATACCTTCATAATCCCATCTTAATCCACCTTTACAGTCCAGATTAAATATAGCTTTAGCTTTATAGCAGGCCTTCTGCAGTAAGCAGTATGGCCACAGCAACACCATGTGCTAAGATTGTAGCTATGCTAATATTGTAGCTAACAGGCTAATAAGTGTTCCCAAATTATAAATCTTACTCTTTTTCATCAAACAAACAAAAACTAATTATTTACATTAACTAATAAACACAACAGTCCATACAGTTTTCATGGTTTTGCACTATATCACCTGAAATGCATAAAATAGAATACACAATGTGTACAGCACAATGGCCCCTTCTCTTGTGTCTTGTTCACAATAACTGAACAACATCCTGCTCCTTTCAAAATAAAAGGCAGTTCAGCTTCAGAACTCCATTGAGACACACTGCCATCTACTGACACAAAGTGGTATTGGTACTACACTACAGACAAGTATAGCTGCATGAACTGAACAGTTTTCCTTCATTCAGTAGAAATAGCAGATTAGAAATAACAGATCTACAAGCTCAAGTGTGAGCTCAAGAAAAACTCAAGAAACATGCCACTCAAGGTGTTTACTGGGCCTTTTTAGAAGCAATAACCCTCAATTTGAAATTTGTGAGGTTGCAATTATTTTCTTCTGTTTCTCTTCATCCAGAAATATCAGATCAGGAATAGCAGATCTACAAGCTCACAAAATGTTGCAATGCGTCTTGCTGTGAGCTTGTAGATCTGTAATTTCTTATCTACCATTTTTGGCAATGTTCCACGTATGTTCCATGTATGTTCCATGTATGTTCCATGTATTTTTATTTTATTGTCGTATACAGTTCAGCAGTTCATGCAACTTACTACACTAGTCTGTAGTGTAGTATCAATACCACTTTGTGTCAGTAGATGGCAGTGTGTCTCAATGGAGTTCTGAAGCTGAACTGCCTTTTATTTTGAAAGGAGCAGGATGTTGTTCAGTTATTGTGGACAAGACACACCATTGTGCTGTATCTGATACATTGTGTATTCTATTTTATGCATTTCAGGTGATGTAGTGCAAAACCATTCAAACTGTATGAACTGTTGTGTTTATTAGTTAATATAAAGAATTTGTTTGTGTTTGTTTGATGAAAAAGAGTAAGATTTATAATTTGGGAACACTTATTAGCCTGTTAGCTACAATATTAGCATAGCTACAATTTTAGCACATGGTGTTGCTGTAGCCATACTGCTTACTGCAGAAGGCCTGCTATAAAGCTAAAGCTAATGTGTGTGCTGTATATCCACTGGTTAAAGCTATATGTAATCTGGACTGTAGAGGCGGATTATGATGGGATTATGAAGGTATCCCTTTTGGTCCCATTTCTAATTACTGTATTACTGTTGATATGACTATTTATTTATTTGCTATTGTTATTTTAGATGTATGCATTTGTTATTTTTTAACTGTTTTCTTTATTAATTAAACATACATTGTTCATTATTTCATCTGTGATATTTATTTTGTAAAATATAGAGCAAGGTTGAGGTACCAAAATGTGAAATATGTCCACAGTATCACATCAAATTTCTCTACCACCCATTTGCTGTTGTACAACGTGTCTCTGGTATTAGTAGATGGGAATCAAATCATTAACAATTGGTTTGTAAAAGGTAAGTTAAGTATTTGTTAATAGTTAGTAAATGAGGAGTAGTGGCAACTTTAGAATAACTACCCAATAACATATATTAACTATTAACAAATACTTAACTAGCCATTAGTAAGTGTTTTACTAATAGCTTGTTCATAATCCTTTGAACATATATAAGGCATAGTTATTAATCATTAGCATACAGGTAGTAAATATTTAACAAGTTATTAACAAGTCATTAACTAATAGTTTGTGAGTAATATATACATTATCTATAAGGGATAGTTATACCTCCTTAACTAACTGTTAACAAATATTTGACAAGATATTAGTACCTCATTAACTAATGGTTTATAAAGGATCTATTAACTAGTTATAAGGCATTCATAAGTCATAGTTATAAATAATCAGCATACAGTTAATAAGTCAGTTAACTAATTCTCTGTGAGTGATCTATTAGCTATATATAAGGCATATTTATAAATCCTTAACATACTATTAAAACATATTTAACAAGTCATTGATAACTCATTAACTAATAGTTTGTTACTAATCTATTAACTATCTATAAGTCATGGTTACAACTCCTTAACTAGCTGTTAACAAACATTTAACAAGACATTAATAACTCATTAACTAATGGTTTATAAATGATCTATTAAGTAGTTATAAGGCATTGTTATTAATCCTTAACTAACTATTAACAAATGCTTAACAAGTCATTAATAACTCATTAACTAACAGTTTATGAATGATCTATTAACTACTTATAACGAATAGTTATTCTAAAGTGTTACCTAAAGTTGAAAAGCAATGAGCCATAGCATAGAATGACTGGGATTTGAACATGGCATCTCCATGCTAAGTGTCTGATCTTTAGACCGCTACACCATCTCTCCGCCACTCCCATCCTATGTCTCTTCGTACTCTTGAAGTGTTTACATGTCAGCCTTCAGTTAGTAAAGTTGAAAAGCAATGAACCATAGAATGACGGTGATTTGAACATGGCATCTCCTTGCTGAGAGTCTGATCTTTAGACCGCTACACCATATCTCAACCACCCCATCATATGTCTCTCCGTACTCTTGAAGTGTTTATATGTCAGCCTTCAGTTAGTAAAGTTGAAAAGCAATGAACCATAGCATAGAATGACTGGGATTTGAACATGGCATCTCCTTGCTGAGAGTCTGATCTTTAGACCGCTACTCCATATCTCAACCACCACCATCATATGTCTCTTCGTACTGTGGAAGTGTTTATATGTCAGCCTTCAGTTAGTAAAGTTGAAAAGCAACAAACCATAGAATGACTGGGATTTGAACATGGAATCTCCTTGCTGAGAGTCTGATCTTTAGATCACTACACCATCTCTCAACCACCCCCATCATATGTCTCTCCGTACTCTTGAAGTGTTTATATGTCAGCATTCAGTTAGTCAAATTGAAAAGCAATGAACAATAGAACGACTGGGTCTTGAACATGGCATCTCAATGCTGAGAGTCTGATCTTTAGACCGCTACACCATCTCTCCGCCACTCCCATCCTATGTCTCTTCGTACTCTTGAAGTGTTTACATGTCAGCCTTCAGTTAGTAAAGTTGAAAAGCAATGAACCATAGAATGACGGTGATTTGAACATGGCATCTCCTTGCTGAGAGTCTGATCTTTAGACCGCTACACCATATCTCAACCACCCCATCATATGTCTCTCCGTACTCTTGAAGTGTTTATATGTCAGCCTTCAGTTAGTAAAGTTGAAAAGCAATGAACCATAGCATAGAATGACTGGGATTTGAACATGGCATCTCCATGCTAAGTGTCTGATCTTTAGACCGCTACACCATCTCTCCGCCACTCCCATCCTATGTCTCTTCGTACTCTTGAAGTGTTTACATGTCAGCCTTCAGTTAGTAAAGTTGAAAAGCAATGAACCATAGAATGACGGTGATTTGAACATGGCATCTCCTTGCTGAGAGTCTGATCTTTAGACCGCTACACCATATCTCAACCACCCCATCATATGTCTCTCCGTACTCTTGAAGTGTTTATATGTCAGCCTTCAGTTAGTAAAGTTGAAAAGCAATGAACCATAGCATAGAATGACTGGGATTTGAACATGGCATCTCCTTGCTGAGAGTCTGATCTTTAGACCGCTACTCCATATCTCAACCACCCCCATCATATGTCTCTTCGTACTGTGGAAGTGTTTATATGTCAGCCTTCAGTTAGTAAAGTTGAAAAGCAACAAACCATAGAATGACTGGGATTTGAACATGGAATCTACTTGCTGAGAGTCTGATCTTTAGATCACTACACCATCTCTCAACCACCCCCATCATATGTCTCTCCGTACTCTTGAAGTGTTTATATGTCAGCATTCAGTTAGTAAAATTGAAAAGCAATGAACAATAGAACGACTGGGTCTTGAACATGGCATCTCAATGCTGAGAGTCTGATCTTTAGACCGCTACACCATCTCTCCGCCACTCCCATCCTATGTCTCTTCGTACTCTTGAAGTGTTTACATGTCAGCCTTCAGTTAGTAAAGTTGAAAAGCAATGAACCATAGAATGACGGTGATTTGAACATGGCATCTCCTTGCTGAGAGTCTGATCTTTAGACCGCTACACCATATCTCAACCACCCCATCATATGTCTCTCCGTACTCTTGAAGTGTTTATATGTCAGCCTTCAGTTAGTAAAGTTGAAAAGCAATGAACCATAGCATAGAATGACTGGGATTTGAACATGGCATCTCCATGCTAAGTGTCTGATCTTTAGACCGCTACACCATCTCTCCGCCACTCCCATCCTATGTCTCTTCGTACTCTTGAAGTGTTTACATGTCAGCCTTCAGTTAGTAAAGTTGAAAAGCAATGAACCATAGAATGACGGTGATTTGAACATGGCATCTCCTTGCTGAGAGTCTGATCTTTAGACCGCTACACCATATCTCAACCACCCCATCATATGTCTCTCCGTACTCTTGAAGTGTTTATATGTCAGCCTTCAGTTAGTAAAGTTGAAAAGCAATGAACCATAGCATAGAATGACTGGGATTTGAACATGGCATCTCCTTGCTGAGAGTCTGATCTTTAGACCGCTACGCCATATCTCAACCACCCCCATCATATGTCTCTTCGTACTGTGGAAGTGTTTATATGTCAGCCTTCAGTTAGTAAAGTTGAAAAGCAACAAACCATAGAATGACTGGGATTTGAACATGGAATCTCCTTGCTGAGAGTCTGATCTTTAGATCACTACACCATCTCTCAACCACCCCCATCATATGTCTCTCCGTACTCTTGAAGTGTTTATATGTCAGCATTCAGTTAGTAAAATTGAAAAGCAATGAACAATAGAAGAACTGGGTCTTGAACATGGCATCTCAATGCTGAGAGTCTGATCTTTAGACCGCTACACCATCTCTCCGCCACTCCCATCCTATGTCTCTTCGTACTCTTGAAGTGTTTACATGTCAGCCTTCAGTTAGTAAAGTTGAAAAGCAATGAACCATAGAATGACTGGGATTTGAACATGGAATCTCTGCACTGAGACACCATCTCTCAGCCACTCCCATCATATGTCTCTTTGGTAAGTGTTTATATGTCAGCCTTCAGTTAGTAAAGTTGAAATACGTCAGCATATAGAGCTTCATCATGTAACTTTACTATTCTACCCCAAATTTGTCTTTTAGTGCTTTTTAGTAATTTTTGCTGGCAAAACTTGACAATTGAAACTCTCTGCTGAAAGACTGAGTAGGTCTGGGACTTGAACATGGAAACCCAGTGCTGAGAGTTTGAGCATTAGTCCACTACACCATCACATGTTTAATGTATAGATGTAGTCTTCTAGTGCTTTAAAGTGTTCTTTTGGACTGACCAGCAAAGCCCAGCTTCCCAGCTTGGCTTTGCTGGTCATTCCAGCCAGCAATTATTTTGTTTGAAGAATTCTGTCACTATAGTGAAAACGTGTTGTTTTTAATGTCAATAATTAAAGTAGCTATTCTTCTTCATAATACATTTTCAAAGTGATATACTGTAGTAGCAGTGACTGAGACAACAGACTGAAAAACTATGCTGTAATTGAATGCTTGTGAGCGTGCATGCGCATCCGCAACTGGTTGCGGCCCACATCAAGTCACCTTTTGACCAATGTGGCCCACACCCCAAAATGAGTTCGACACCCCGGCTATACAGGGTAACTGCACATTTCTAAAGTGACAGACTATACATTAAAATGGTCAAACATTGACAAAATTGTCTTCTGTCATTCATGGGGGAAAACTCTAAATGATAAAATTAGATTAACTGGAATGATTGGATTTGTTTTGACCAAAGATTTGACAATTGACATCATTATAGTCTCCGCCAGGCTGAAAGGCATGGCGAGAGAGTATGTTTTTCCCCCTGTCCGTCCGCCCGTCCGTGTGTCTGTGTGTCCTGTCCGTGTGTTACCAGCTAATCTCCGGCACCGTTGGCCCGGTCGCTGCGAAACTGTGCACACCCACTCCCTGGATGCCAATTCAGAACCTCTTCCCCACATTTTTCACATGGGCCTGTCATAGCGCCACCAGGAGGCCGATTTGTGAAAAACCCATTTTTTTTCCCATTACACCTACAGCTTTTAACCAAAAGTCATGCAAATCGGTACACAGTATCTCTATAGTCAAGTGATCAACCCGGATCTGTCCAATTTTCCATATTACATCCTCATTGGCTAAGGTTGGCTTCCAAAATTTGCAGGATTGGTCCGTTTTGAACAAACTGCCTCAAATCATGAACGCAGCTTGCCATTTCCATAAAATTGCACATGCACATTCCCACTAGGCCGAGGAAGAAATGCCACTTGAACATTTTCAAATCAGCCTCATGGTGGCGCTATAACAGGCCAATTTGCATTTTTAACTATAACTGCACTGATCTGCGTGAAACTTTGCATGCACACTCCCTAGAGGCCAAGGAAAAACATCTGCACTGCATTTTTCACATCTGCTTTTTACAGTGCCACCAGGAGGCCGACTTATGTAAAATAATTTTTTGGAGATTATTCCTTCAGATTCTGTCCAAAAAACACGCAAATTGGTACACTGTATCTCCATAGTCATGTGATTCTGATGGATCTGTCCGAATATTTCATATTCCATCCTATTTGGCTTACAGTGGCTTCCAAAGTTTGCAGGATTGGTCAGTTTTGAACAAAATGCCTCAAAATATGAACGCAGTGTGCAATTTCCGTGAAATTTTGCATGCAGATTCCCACTAGGCCGAGGAAGAAATGCCCCCCTTTTCACATTCACATTGGCCTGTTATAGCGCCACCAGCAGGTCTAATTTAGCAAAACACATTTTTGGAACAAAATGCCTCAAATCACGAATGCAGTGTCCGATTGAACGGCCTAAGAACTTGAAGAAATGCCACCCTTTTCACATTGGCCTATTATAGTGCCACCAGGAGGCCACAATAACCTACCTGACCTGGCGGAGACCTGTGCTCCGAGGAGCACTTTTTCTAGTTAGTTATAATTCTTGGTAACTCGTCATTAGATGTGCCAATTCATTGTTATGAGTAACAAACACATCTTTCAAATATCACTTAATATGTGACACAGATGAGTTTGATTGCTTGCATGTAATAGCTACTTCTGTTGATGCACATTTCATATCATTTCATTTTGCTTGACTCCATTATTCTTACAGATCGTTTTGGTAGGAACAAGTCAATAGGCCTACTAGGCTACAGCTGTAGAAATATTGTGCTATTAGGTTATTACAAAATATACACCCTATGTATCTCTCAAGCACACTGCACACATAATATAGGCTGTAGGCTAATAGCAAACACAAATAGGTCTAAATGAATGAAATAATTGTACATGATTATTAAAAACGATTTTAATGTTCCTACATTTCAAGGTTTCAAGCCAGGATGACGTGCATTCAATAATGACATCAAAGTGCATGAGTGAGCATTACTTTCTGTGGGACATAATTTACAGTGCAATGTACACAATGAAAACCTTATCTAATTCAAAGTATTTCATAAATCGTCATCATTTTGGTCTGCTGCCACGGATAGGAGGTTATTATTCCATCAAGAAATAAAAATATATAATAAACAAAGCATGCATACCCAGATCCAAGCGATCAAATGCACAGCAACATCCTATGCCTATGCTTGAACCACAATGAAATTAAAACATGCAGTCAGCATGTGGTGAATATTCTGTGTTGCTCAGTATGCAACCATCTTTCACATGAACAGCTTTGTCTCTGTCTATATCAGTCCAAAGCCCATTACAGTGTCAAAGACAGTCCAAAGTACTACTACATCTTCAAATATCTCCCCTGTTCAAGGGAGAGGCTATATAATAGTGGTTTGGCCTTAGGTGTCCCTTACCATGCGGGAGACTGGGGTTCGAATCCCGACCAGTACATTCAGAAATTTGCTAAAAGAGCCGATCTACAATCTGCACTGTGTGACATCATTCTCATACTCCATTCATTATAACACAGATATGTTAGACACTAAGCTATCCATGTCAACACGTCTTTAAGCTCTAGGAGTCTCAACAGTTATAAGTGACTACCGTTTAGTCTAGCTGAAGAGGCAATTCATTGACCACAGTTTTGCACAATTTTGAACATCCCAGATCAATCGAAATATTAATCCACTGTGCCGACTAATACACCATGACATAGGAGTATGGGTAGCACTTTATATTAACTATACACTATAAAGCATTAGTTAAGCATTAGTAAATGCTTAATTCCTCATGAACTAATCATTAGTAAAGCATTATTCATACATTACTAAGCATTAGTAAACACAGTTATAAATGTTTCAACTATACACTATTAAGTATTAGTTAAGCACTAGTAAAACCTTAATTCATCATTAATTCATCATTTGTATAGCATTATTCATACATTACTAAGCATTAGTAAACAGTTATAAACCTTTCAACTATACACAATTTACAATTAGTTAAGCATTAGTAATTACTTAATTCATAATGAATTGATCATTTATATAGCATTAATAATACATTAATAAGCGTTTGTAAACACAGTTATAAGCGTTTTATTGCCCATTGATAACCTAATCTTTAATGTGCTTAATGATTGTATTCTCATACTTTGTAAATGATAGATTCACCATTTATAAATAGGTATTATATCAATTTACAAACCAGTTATTTATGAGTTGTTAATGGTTCATACGATCATTTAGAAAGTCTAAGTAAACACCATATACAAACCACTTGGATGTATATTTATGCGGACATTTGTACATGGTTAATGAGTGTGTTAATAAATGTCTTATAAAAACGTATTCATACTCAATGAATGATTTATTAAGGTAGTTACTACTTGTTAGTTAAGTATTTTGCGTGAGCCCATCTAAAGTGAGGACTATCTATGCCTTATAAAGCATTTATAAATGAGATAGCGTGAGCCCATCTAAAGTGAGGACTATCTATGCCTTATAAAGCATTTATAAATGAGATAGAAGCAGTGATATAGAAAATGCAGATATTTATTGCAACAATTGAGACAGAACATGGCCCGTGCAGTGTAAAAATAAAATGAACAATATGCAATGCTATAAACATGTAAACATGGATGATAAATTAAAAAAACATTTTACTTCATGAAAATAAACAATAAACAATCTGCTATGCAATAAACATGTAAACATGGTAAATAAACATTTTACTTTATGAAAAGAAACAATCTGCTATGCTACAAACATGTAAACATGGCTGAAAAATGTAATAAACATTCTTGTACTGTATGAAAAAAACATTCTGTGTTCTGCCTTCACTATGCATATAGCCACCCTTGCAGAGCTAGGCAGACAGTAAAAAAAAATCTGTTTGGAGGCAAAGTCTTGTTTTGGGTTTCTTCTTTAAATTATCTTCTTTGGTTTTTCTTATTTGTAGAACAGCAATGACATGGAAAACACATTGAATGGATTTGTTAAAATGTGTACTGAATAATGTTTTCCACAGTAAATATGTTAACTTTTTAACAATGCTTTAAAATAAATGAATTAACTTGCAA
Organism: Gymnoscopelus braueri; assembly: GCF_963280865.1. NCBI lineage: Eukaryota > Metazoa > Chordata > Actinopteri > Myctophiformes > Myctophidae > Gymnoscopelus > Gymnoscopelus braueri. Next base: position 24,840,127 of record NC_137618.1, on the reverse strand, counting down.
ACATGAATTAAGCAGCTAAACATTCACACAGTTGCAATGATATGAAATTAATGAACGGTTTAACACTGGTTGCTTGTTTCCAGAATCTGGCAACACGAGTTGCCAGGTTCTGGAAAGAAACAAGCATCCAGTGTTAAATCGTTCGCCATTAACGGCAGTCTCGCAGGAATTTTCAGCGCATGTTTGACTATCATGAGACTCTACAATGAATCGTAGTAGAGAAAAAAATAACATTGCGTCGGTTATAATAGACGAACTTCACATAACCCACGCGCTCCCATTATAACAACGGAGGGTGTTTAAAAAATGACGACAGGGGAATATATGGAAAAAAAGAACGCCACTTTTTACGTCGCTAGGTGAGTAACGAGACATGAAAGATAACACTTAATTTGTCCGGAATTCTCCTTTAACATGTACATAAACACATCCCTGATTGTGCTGGAAATAATAATATGCAAATCTCTTCCAATATGCACAAATAAATCACTTGAGTGAAAATAAAAAGACAACATTGCTGCCTATAATGGCATTACAGCATTAGCTCAGAGCAGCAGAAGGCAGAACCCAGATTTATTTTTTCATACAGTACAAGAATGTTTATTACATTTTTCAGCCTTGTTTACATGTTTATGGCATAGCAGATTCTGTATGGTTTATTTTCATAAAGTACAATAATGTTTACTTAATTTATCAGCCATGTTTACATGTTTATAGCATAGCAGATTGTTTATTTTCATAAAGTACAATGTTTATTTAATTCATCAGCCATGTTTACATGTTTATTGGGGCAGCCATAGCTGAGTGGTTAGTGAGCCCGCCTAGGGAGCCAGAGGCCCTGGGTGCCCCAGGTACGATTCCAGGCCACGCCAGCATACTGTATGTGTCGATGAAATGAAATTTGTCCCTGAGCAAGACTCTTAACCCCTAATTGCTCACAGGCCCTCATTAGAAACAAGCCCGCAAGGACTTTCATGAACGTCCTGTTAAAAGGAATTATTTATTATAGCATAGCAGTTGTTTATTTTCATAAAGTACAATGTTTATTTAATTTATGAGACATGTTTACATGTTTATAGCATAGCAGATTGTTTATTGTTTATTTTCATGAAGTCAAATGTTTATTTAATTTATCAGCCATGTGTACACGTTTATAGCATTGCATATTGTTTGTTTATTTTCATACAGCACAATAATGTTAATTTTATTTTTACACTGCAAGGGCCATGTTCTGTCTCAATTGTTGCAATACATATTGGCATTTTCTATATCACTGCTTCTATCTCATTTATAAATGCTTTATAAGGCATAGATAGTCCTCACTTTAGATGGGCTCACGCTATCTCATTTATAAATGCTTTATAAGGCATAGATAGTCCTCACTTTAGATGGGCTCACGCAAAATACTTAACTAACAAGTAGTAACTACCTTAATAAATCATTCATTGAGTATGAATAAGTGTTTATAAGACATTTATTAACACACTCACTAATCGTGTACAAATGTCCGCATACATATACAACCAAGTGGTTTGTATATGGTGTTTACTTAGACTTTCTAATTGATCGTATGAACCATTAACAACTCATAAATAACTGGTTTGTAAATTGATATAATACCTATTTATAAATGTTGAATCTATCATTTACAAAGTATGAGAATACAATCATTAAGTACATTAAAGATTAGGTTATCAATGGGCAAAAAAACGCTTATAACTGTGTTTACAAACAGTTATTATTGTATTATTAATGCTATATAAATGATGAATTCATGATGAATAAAGTACTTACTTGCTATATAAATGATGAATTCATGATGAATTAAGTACTTACTAATGCTTAACTAATTGTAAATCGTGTTTAGTTGAAAGGTTTATAACAGTGTTTACTAATGCCTAGTAATGTATGAATAATGCTATACAAATGATGAATTAATGATGAATTAAGTTTTTTACTAGTGCTTAACTAATACTTAATAGTGTATAGTTGCAACATTTATAACTGTGTTTACTAATGCTTGGTAATGTATGAATAATGCTTTACTAATGATGAGTTCATGAGGAATTAAGCATTTACTAATGCTTAACTAATGCTTTATAGTGTATAGTTATTATAAAGTGCTACCGGAGTATGTGCTAAAGATGTAATCACAGGTAATCACAGGGCTATCTGCTTGATATATTATAATAAAAGTGCATTCAGGTATTATGAATCAATGAATTGAGTGCTAACATTTAATGTAAACATACAGGACAAAGGTGAAACAGTAAGCACAGCGCTGCAGGGAATCGAACCCGGTTCCCAGCAGAAACCAGGAGTACCGACTACCAGTGCTTTTTTGCCATGTTGACACCATCATATGTCCATACTTGCATGGAAATGTATGAAAATATATGAATAACCTTGCTTTATCAACACAGCTCTTCTTCGGTGGTTATTGATTGACCTGTAATCACACTAGACTACACAATAGCACAGTGATTCTCAGACTGGAGTCCGGGGACCCCCAGGGGTCCCAAGACTTCACTTTTTTATTTTTTATATAGCATCAACTAGCCACTATAAACCCTATAAATCAGCTATTTGAAAATAGCTGATCTACAAGCTTGTTGATCAGCTATTTTCAACAAATCAGACCCTTAAACTAAGCTAAAAACTTTAAGGACCATGATAGTGATCAGTGAGTATATTTAAGAATCATTATATTTGTCTAACATGGACTGTTGTTGTTAAGCCCAAGCTGCAGACAGCCCAATACACAATTATACAATCCCAGATCGATCTAAAAACGAATCCACTGTATTCACCAACTCACCAGGTTATTTGAGCATAAAACCGTTTGCTTTACCATGTTATAAATTGCCTCACAGAGCCTTTAAACCCTTATTTAAATAGACGATGCTAACGCGAAAAATTTCGTTAGCATGGTCCTCCCTTGATATGTGAACGATATGTCATCAGCTTGTGACTGCAACCTGTTCCTGTTCGCAGATGACTCGGCTCTGCTGGTCTCGGGCAGGGACAGGGACAGGCTGCAGGTCGAAACATCTCTCAGCTCTGAACTCGATACGATCCGCATCTGGCTCTCTGACAACAAACTATCATTACACCTGGGTAAAACCGAATCCATTCTCTTTGGGTCTAGTGTTAACCTTAACAAGGCTGAGAGCTTCACAATCAAAGCGGGTGACGATGTTATCACAAGAAAGGAGGAAATTACCTATAGCCAGGGCGCTTAGTGACACAATCGTTCACTTTGTGATACAAGCGCCAAGTTTCTTCTGGACCTACTTTTTCACAAAAGCCCGTTAGCCACGCAAAAAAAAACAATATGGCTGCCGTTTTCCAAAATGGCTGCCAGCTAAAGACATTAAGACACGTGTTTTTTACCTGGATTGAAATTATTTTGGCATCAGAATATAGTTTTGACTCCCCCCCGCCCCCTCCCTGGGGGGGCGGGGGGGAGAATGCGTAGAATGTGCAGAATGCGCACCACCGAGCTAAGGGACTAACGGGACACAGGTGGAGAAATAAAACGAATCACAAGGTAACGAGACAAGACAGGAAACGTTACGACAAAATGAAACGAACACAATAGTAAAGTAAAAACTAAGTAACCACTTAAAACAGGACAAACTAACACATTACAAAACAGTACTGTACTGTTATTGCACAGCACTGTAATTTACTCTACTGTACTGTTCTGTTATTTTACAGCAGAGTACTGTACTGTACTGTACTGTATTGTTATTGAACAGCACTGTACTGTACTGTACTGTACTGTACTGTACTGTACTGTACTGTACTGTACTGTACTGTACTGTACTGTACTGTACTGTTATTGAACAGCACTGTACTGTACTGTACTGTACTGTACTGTTATTGAACAGCACTGAACTGTACTGTACTGTACTGTACTGTATTGTTATTGAACAGCACTGTACTGTACTGTACTGTACTGTACTGTACTGTACTGTACTGTACTGTACTGTATTGTTATTGAACAGCACTGTACTGTACTGTACTGTACTGTTATTGAACAGCACTGTACTGTACTGTACTGTACTGTATTGTATTGTTATTGAACAGCACTGTACTGTACTGTACTGTACTGTACTGTACTGTACTGTACTGTACTGTACTGTACTGTACTGTATTGTTATTGAACAGCACTGTACTGTACTGTACTGTTATTGAACAGCACTGTACTGTACTGTACTGTACTGTACTGTACTGTACTGTACTGTAATGTATTGTTATTGAACAGCACTGTACTGTACTGTACTGTACTGTACTGTACTGTACTGTATTGTTGTTGGTTACCAGTTCACGATTTAGTGAAGAATCTAGGCCCTGAAAAATCCATTGCATCCTTTTCTTTCACACTTTCACTGGATGTGATGTCGTGTCAGCCTTTCGCGGGAAAAGGCAAAAAGACAGCATGGAAAACCCGGCAAGTGTGGTCTGAAGTGTCTCATGTCTTCCAGAAGAAGACAACTGACAAAATGCCGGTTAAGACTGAACGTCGTGGTAGATGCAAGTGCTACCGCTTTGGCCTTCAGTGCACACAGCTGAGTGCCTGCAAATGTGACGATTAGAACAATTTGTGATCCAGACATGGGGGTGGGGGGGTAAAAACTCAAAAATACCAAAATAATAAAAATCCAATCACAATCCAGGTCAAAACACACATAAAATGTCTTCCATTTTGGAAAGTGGCAGCCATATTGTTTTTTTTGGCATGGCTAACGGGGGGAGGGGCGGGGGGGGGGGGAGTCAAAACTATATTCTGATGCCAAAATAATCAAAATTGGATAATCCAATCACAATCCAGGTCAAAATACACATAAAATGCCTTTTGCCTGAAGCCATTTTGGAAAATGGCAGCCATATTGTTGTTTTTTTTGCGTGGCTAATGGGGGGAGGGGGCGGGGGGAGTCAAAACTATATGTTGATACCAAAATAATCAAAATCCAATCACAATCCAGGTCAAAATACACATAAAATGTCTTTCGCCAGCAGCCATTTTGGAAAATGGCAGCCATATTGTTTTTTTTTGCGTGGCTAATCCCAAAACAAACTGGTAAGGTTACTCCTTGGCCTCAATCATACAACCCATCTAATCAATCATACAACCCATCTAACCCCTGCTCACTTTGCTAGGGTTGGATGGCTCAGGGTTGAGGACAGAGTACGGCAACTTGCCTTGGGCCTGGTCTACAAGATTCGACACAACATTGGGATCCCCCTGTATTTGTCAAAATACTTCCAAAACGTAAATGAAGTCCACGATCATAACACCAGAGGCAGCTGCACTGATCATGTTCAACCCAGATTTGGCACAAACAAGGGAATGAACTCTTTCTCATGCTATACAACAAAAATGTGGAATGCCCTACCCAAAGGAGTAAAGGAGTGTAAAACCCTACTCACTTTCAAAACTGCCCTAAAGAATCACCTTCAGGAGGCTGCAATTCCAAACTGGCCCCTGTCAAAGTCCTAACCTACCGACCCTCCCCCTCCCCTCCTCCTAAAACTGTCTATTGTACATATTACTTGTTTTTCATACCAGTAACATGTAAGCTGATTGTATGACGTTCTGCATAGTAGTGTATATTTGTATGTCTTAAATGTCATCATGATTTGAGTGCACAGGGATCTCATTTTAAATAAGCCAAGTGCTTTTATGAGCGATCCAGTTTAGAGGACCTTGTATTGTGATTTGTACTTCCATGTACTGTTACCATGTCTTTCTAAATAAAGCATTCAATCAATCAATCAAAAGCTGACAAAAAAAAAATCTGGCAGTTTTAACACACAATGTATGTGTTTAGTGGCGTTTCTGTGGAAAATAAAAGGCACTTTTACCTGTATGCTGCTGCTGCTGCTAGTGCTGTGTGACCACTGTAGCATAATGGCCTATTCTGTCAAAGTCAGTGAGAAAATCCAGGTCTTAATGTCATCAAAAACATATAAAACATAAAATCGAAATGTTATTGGGGTCTAACCGGCACCAAGAGACAGTCATTACTTTCTTGCTGTACCTATAATTAATTTAGTGGCATATTAGAGTAGCATAGAGTTTCAGCCTCCATGTAAACAACAATGGTCCGTTGAGGAGCTCAGAGTGCAGGGAGGGGGCGGGTAAACATCACATTGATTGGCTGGGGAAAGGGGTGAGGGTCGGGTTTTCATTGGCTAACGGGCAAATGAGCCGAGGGGAAGATTTCATTGGCTAGAAATGCGGAAGGAAAACGAGGGGGAGATTTCATTGGCTAGAAATGCGGGAGGAAAATGAAGGGATTTTTTTTTTGGTTGGCTGGAAAAGGAATGAAGTTGAAGCCGGGAGCTCTGTGAATGGTCATATAATGAAGCGCCCTTACAGTCCAAATCCTGGGTTTAAGTGTTTTTCAAACTGCTCAAAATTGCGGACAATCTAAGGGCGGAGCTTACTGGTCAAAGTGATAGATGTGTTCCTCATGAGTCAAGGCACATGTGTAAGCAAGTTTCATGGCTGTCGGCCAAACGAGGCATGACTTTTGTCTGTTTAAAGTTTGCATTTAGAAAAAAAATGCTATAGCGCCCCCCTTTGACCAATTGGAGTAAGATTGGTTTCAGTGATATTTGGAATGACCCTCTACATTACTGCTAAGTTTCAAACAAATGTGAGTCTGCATGTATGTGTTAGGGGCAGACAAATAATTTTCATAAAACTGCAATATTAATTGGCTCATAAAAGCTTAATGTTTTTACTTAGAAAAAATCCTGCCATGTTTTTGTCAGCATAGGTCCAAAGTACATGTTTAGACAGTTTCGTGCAAAATCCCAGGAGGAGTTTGATTTTAACTGCTTTTCATATTATAAAAAATGGTGGGAGTTCTAAAGGTGTGTGAAAGTTGTTAGGCATGAGGAGACGCATGTGTGTATCGAAGTTTCATGGCTGTAGGTCAAACAGGGCATGCGTTGTACTTGTTCAAAGTTGGCATTTTCAATTGAGTGCTACAGCGCCACCCTTAGGCCAATGGTTGTGAGTTTTGTGCCTTGGCCGTTTGGCATAGCCCTCTACCATATTGCCGATTTTCGTAAAAAGTGACCACGCGGTTAGGCCAGGACAGAAAAAACGGTGGAAGAATAGTGAAAGCCAAGAGATGCAAAGAGGCTTCGAGCCTATAGGCCTCGAACCCTCAATGATGCCAATGCCCAAACACTTTTGTAAAATTGAATGTCCCTCTCTCGGGTATCCAGCAATACAGCAATACAGCAATAGTCCAGAGATGCAACAATGATCACTTAAAATTTCTTTCTGTAAAACTTTGGCTGAGAAGAGTTCTTTCAGACATAACCCCCCACCATTAACTATCAGGAAACAGGGGAGGGACGCAGTCCCCCCGTATACGTTGATGGCATGGGACTTGCAACTGCGAACTGTCTGCAGCAGAGGCAACCGATCAAGCACACCACACCACTGCGCCAACGCACCTTTGGGCCCTCAGCAGGTGTCTTCTAGTGCTTTTGACTTGCTTTTTTGTATTTTGGCTTTGAAAATGTCAAAGTACTACAATATTGAAGAATGGGACTTGAACATGGAACCTCTGTGCTAAGAGTCTGATCAATCACTATCGCACTACACCATCTCTCACTGGCTCTAGGCAGATGTCTCTTAGCGCTGTTGAAGTGTTATTTTATGTCAGCCTTCAGTCAGTTAGTTAAGGTGAAAAGCAATGAACCATAGAAGGACTGGGATTTGAACATGGCATCTCCATGCTGAGAGTCTGATCTTTAGACCACAACACCATCTCTGAGCCACTCCCATCATATGTCTTCGTACTATTGTGGCGCTCTTTTGTATGTTAGCCTTCAGTCAGTAAAACAATGAAAGACTGGTATTTGAACTTGGAACCTCTGTACTGGGAGTCGAATCACTAACCCACTAGGGCATCTCTCACTGATTTACAACATATGTCTCTTAGTACCGTTGGAGTGCTCTTTTGTATGTTAGCCTACAGTAAGTAAAGTTGAAATGCGATGAACTATTGAAGGACTGGGATTTGATTCGATTGTCGGCTGGCTGGCATGTCACTCCCCTAGTCTCTCCATATTTCCCATCTCTCTACACTGACCTATCTGAAATAAACCATAAAAAGCACAAAAAAGAAGAAAAAACTAAAGTCATACTGAACCAAATGAATGAAATGTATTAATTACTTTATTTCAAACAAAAAACTAAACAAATAAAACACAAAACAGAAAAAAACAAGCATAAGAAAACGATAATGTTCGAAAAGAGTAGGATGAAGCGTAAACTTATAAAATCCTGCTCCCCCTCTCACCTATGCAAATTCTATTAACTCATAATTATCACAATTTAACAATTTAAACTATAGAAATGCGTTTTTATGTGTGCGTGTGTGCGTGCGTGCGTGTGTGCGTGCGTGCGTGCGCACGCCGCTCCCATTTTACTAATGTATGTTCCTATATGTATGCCTATGTGGGGGTTTCACTGCACAGCAGCAGGAAAGCTTTGTGCCAGGGTACTTGCAGATGGGGCATGATATGCATCTCTGTCGGGACACAGAACGTTTCTTTCTGTCCCAGTGGAGAGCAGAGTTCCTGTGCCAACCCTGTGCCACCAGCACAGGGCTAAGCTCCCTGATGGAACTTTGACTAGCTTCCAGATTTGTGTACCTCATTCGGGAGCCTTGAGGCCCTTCCAGAATCCCCAACAAAGATCAGCACGACCCCAGCAAGTGGTCCTGAAGGCAGGGTTGACTGTCCAATCCCTGGGAGGTTCTGACAAAACCACAGAACCACAAGCGAATCAGTGAAATCAAGAGACAGCGAAGCCATTAAAAACCATATCCAAGGCCTCCCTTTGCTCCGTTCAGTCCTGTACTGCATCCTGCCAGAAAGTCTGTTGCGGAACCTTAGTGCTGAGCATAGTGCTAAATTTTATATCTGGCAATCAAGCTGAATGGAAGAGATACATTTGATCAAGTAGCGCTGGTTCACATCATGACAAAAAAGTCCTCTATCATTCTCTCTTGTTAATCCCTTCTGACAGGGGAAATTGGGTACCTTGATTAGTTTTAAATATGCAAATGTTGTTTTATTTAGTCTCAGAGAAAGATCTTGTGAAAAGTTTAGTCTTCAGAATCTGCAACACCACCATCTGTCCAATTCCTCCACAACCTCTCTATCAAAAAAAGCACACATTCCACCTCTAGCGCTTCAAAAAGTTTCACCCCCCCGGCCCCCCAATTTTTTTTTCCAACTGTCTCTTTTATGACTTCTGTTCCACTTCCAGTTCCTGTAACAGCCATGTAGGCCATGCCAAATGTGCCCAGAAATAAGCTGGGCCTCCCCACTGTCTCTGAGATTGCCCACCCAGGAGCCTGGCACATGCCGCAGCGAGCAGGAGACCCTCTGGATTACAGTAATGCACACTATCTCATAATGGAAAGCTGCCGTGCACATTTCCCTCTCTCCGCCCTCATTGTCCACACTACCAACTGCACAATCAGGATATGAGACTGTGATTGTGCCCGTCAGTGCGTGCAAGTGTGTGTGTGTGTGTGTGTGTGTGTGTGTGTGTGTGTGTGTGTGTATTGTCAGTGTGCTGCTTCCCTTGTTTGGAGAGGCACTTCTTCACTTTTACAGGGTAAAAAAATAAATAAAACACATGCAGAGTGTGAATTGACAATTACCGTGTTGTGGAGATTACAGTGGCACAGTTGTGTTACTTAAGTGTAAAATATTCCTAGCGTGCTACGTGCGCAAAAAGGCCTTGAATCAAAATAAGCGCTTTATGATGGACAAAGGCAATATATAGAACATGAGCGTCTTGATTCATTTCAGGTAGCAGGGGTCAAGGGTCAGAAGGAAACAATGACATGAGCACGCTTTATGTGGCTAAGTAAACAGTGGAAGCTGTAGGTCCGTTTTGACCCGCCACACACAAGGCAAACTCCGCCACTTTCCCTCTCACCCCGTAATCACCGGGAGCTGTAATTAATGGGGAGGTTGACCTGTAGTTCAGGGCAGGAAAGGCAGACAAAGTTGAAAGCCATTAAGGGGAAAGGAAGGGGAGGTTGTGGAGAGCTGAGGAGGAGATGAGGGAAGCAGAGCAGAGGGTGCAGAGAGACCATGGATGCTTCCATGGGTGGCTAACAAAAGGTGCAGGTGGGGCCGGGAGGTGCAGAGGTGCATGCTGGCCAAAAGTTTAGACCACCAGGTTTACCACAGACTGCCGAACAAGCAGGTAATTACACCGCAGAGGTCATTTACTCCACTAAGTGGCTTGCCTGCCACCCCTGTTGGCGAGCCCATGGTAATTAGGGCTTGGTGCTCCAACAATGAACCATGTGTGCCTTTGACTGCAGTGGGAGGAGCGGAGGTAACCAGTAGACCACCACCGGTCACCACGACCGAGGTGTTTCGGAAAGACAACAAAGGCTGAGGGGAGACACACAAGGGTGGGGGGTGGGGGGGGGGGGTGAACGTGCAGACAGACGGACAGGGCAGGGTCCACTAAAGTTGCAGACTGGCAGCTTTACAAACCAGTATTTATCCAGGAGGGTCTGGAGGATCAGGGACATACAGTGACACTTAAGAAACAAAAACCCAGACGCTTTCTCGTGTTACAAGAGAACAAAGAGGATTTGACGTCTGTCGTGCGGGTTAAAGACATTAAGAACCCATTAGCTTCTGGAGGGTACCCTATCAAAATAACTCATTGCACTATCACCGCCCAACTACTTGTCATTGTTCAATTTGCTTGTGCTCGTTCAAATGTGACATTTCAGCGACATGCTGCCGCAAATAGAACTACTAATACTAATGCTAAACAGGTGAGTACACATACAAGGGCAAATGACTATCTGTGATCCATGGCTCTACAGTACTAGCAATCCAAACGGACAGACTGCCCTCTGATGAGCTATAGTTTGTGATACAAGAGTTTAGCTGCTCTCTGGTATGATATATGAGTGCATTGCTAACAAGCCAATTGGGCATGCCAACAGAAGCAGTGGAAGCGCAGAGGGCCATTAAAGGACTGGCCCCAGCTACGAAAACAAAACCTATCCACCTGAGACCACAGCGGGACAGGATGCAGGCTACTTATAGCAACCCAAATCCAGCCCACAAGAATAGCAGGAAAAAATGGTTCGATATGTGAGAGCTTTTGAAGTGCGCCACCTCTAAACTATTCCGATACGCCGGCCCAGCATCTTTGAAGGCAGGTTATCCTCGGCGGCCGTGTGTCCTGTTGTGAGCGAATTGTTTCCTCTTTCACTTTGTCTCTGTGTCCCTCCGCAAACTGACACGGTTTTATTGTTCTCCGGGGCTGAACTGTCGTCTTGTTGAGCGTGGGGGGCCGCAACCGCTCACTGTTCTGCTGAGGGCTGATGGCAGATCGGGGCGAGGACAGCGAGGGGTACAAGGACAAGGTGGTGGCAGGTGACGCAGGCGTGGTTCTCCTACAGAATCTCCAGAAGGATGACCCCCTGCTCATGGCAACCATTTCCTTCATCCTCAAGGTCATGACCTTACAATGGCCCCTTGCCTAAGAATGGACCATTAGAGTGATTAATCAGTCAACAGTGATGTCACCGCACAAACATGACCCAAGAATAGGGGAAACAGTAACAGATTTTGTTGTTTTTTGGTGGGGCACGGATGGTTGCACCCATAAATACAGCAAATTTATGGTGCGTCTGGGGCCTGGGGAGCGGGGAACATGCACCTGCCACTCTGAAAAGGAACAAAACATGGGAAAATGGAGACAACCAGGCTTAGCATTTCTGAATCACGCAAGCTTGTTTGGCTTGTTCCTCATGACTCAAAATGCAGTCACTTTCCTGTAGCTATGATAAATCATCATTCGGAGGCAAAACATTTGGGCTATTTTGCTCACAACATGACCCAATGTGCCATAAAAAAAGATATTATATGCTAAAAGTGTTTTCTTATAACATTTAACTGCAGTCAAATCTGCCACACTCATGGCAAAAAGAAATAGAAGTGCTGCTGCATGCTTAGCAGTTAAAGAATAAAACCTGTCATCATTGCTGCCAATAGAATTTGTAGCAGTGCATTATCTGTGTAATCTAAGAGACAGTTATGGTGCACTTGCTTCCCTCTGCCTCCTAGAGAGAAGGAGAGTTGGTTAATAAAGTGTTATCCTATCCTATCCTTTAATACTCTATATCAGAGCGTCTCAACAGGCTTCAAGACCACCACTATTAATAGATCTGCTATTCTGGGACGATGATGCAATAATACTTTGGAACATTTCAAATGGAGTCTCAACACTAGATTATTGTTTTGTCGTTTACTGGATCAGCTGATACAGCCTCTCGCCCCCTCTGCCCTTTTCTCAAGCCCCTCACCCAGGGCAAATAAAGGCTGGGTATGTGATATACGTATACGGTATGCTGTAGGCCCTGCTGTCTTGGCTGAGTATATTTATTCACAATGGAAAAATTGTATGTATTTGTTCTACTGTTGTTTCCCAGTCTTCATTGAAATGTTTTCTCTCGCTGCTTTCACTGGCTCTATTGTGGATCATTGTTGATTAAACATGTTTAGATTGCAATTTCTTTGTCAGTCCCAGCTCCGACTCTCTCCTGTCCCTTTTCATCTTTTCCCGTTTGTACTATTGTGCGCCATGGCCGGGGGAAAGCTGTGGTATTTCCTGTAAGGAGAGGGCTAACGTGCAGCTCGGCACCGGCTCCTTCCATGAACAGGCACTGGATCAAAGGGGAGTGTGGGTGATTGCAGAGGCTTAAAATATCATATCAGATGCAGGGCAGAGGTTAATATGGCTTGCCTCTGTCCACTACACTGTTTACACTCAACACAAAGCACTGATTGGTCTGTATGATAAGCCCTCCCTCCCCTACCTGTGATGTCACAGCCACTCGTGTCATTCATGTGACTTGTAGCCCCAGTACAAGCTGTGAGATCAATTTCCCGTCACTATTTGTGAGAGAGCAAATTGCAATTCATGCAAACGAAGAGGTAAACTAATGGACTGTTAGTTGCTTTTCTAATGACAAGAGATGGGTATAATGGATTGTTAGTTCAGTTCGTAATGACACTAGACATCCAGGGACGCGCAGATAGGCACATTAGAAGTCAAAGACTGCTCCAGAATAATAGGAGGGCTCGGAGATAATGTACTCTCACAAGGGGGCCGCGACATTAGCAACAGCCCAGCAGGACTTGCTCTTGCACACGTGTGCCAATGACGCATTAAATCCCTCAATGACAAAAGATCCAAGAAAAGTAAAGCTGTCGGCTTATTGTTCTGCCACCATCTTGCATTGCACACCATACAGTACCATACCTCCTCCTGTAAGACAGAGTGATGGTTTCTGGTGGGTTTTAAGCATGGGGGGGAAGGAAAAAGAGATTGGGACACAATGAATTTATCTGGACTGTTGGGTCATTACCAGCTTTTCTTGTGTCAGTAATGGACAGTGGTGAAATCTCAGTTGTCTGAAAAGCAACCCCCACTCACAAAAGACAAATATTCATTGTTCATTTTGACATCAAGAATAGACTGCTTCCAGCAATCAAATCCCTTTAATCAGCTCACACTGTGACAAAGGCAGCATTTCAGGATGAACCGAACATATGAAAAGACAATAATCCGAAAGAATTAAAGTACTGATTACATTCACTTCCGCTCAAATGAGCGCAGTGGGACAACACAAAGTACTTAGCACCACTTTTTGCCTGGCCTTTGATGTTGTTTGTCAATTCACAGCATCTACCTCGGCATTTAGTGTCTTCCACCTTCAGTCTCCCCAGACGACACAAGAGCAGGGGCAAGCAGTGATGGCCCTCTCCCTTCATTGGATATTAATTTATTCATTACATGTTAACTCTGCGAGACCTTGGGAGGAGGCACCAGGTGACCCTTCTTCATTTGGTTCCCACTGCTCTCCGCTGGGCCTGGGAATGCCGCGGTAATGCCACACAGTTGGGTGGAAGACGAGAGCAAATTATTCAGCTCCGTAGAGAAGGACACTTCCTGGTAAACACACGGTGGGATGCTCATGCTGCCATAATTAAATCTCCAAATCCATAAGAGCAGGGTGTTTCTACTTTAGTACACAAACAAGAGAGAGACTGTAAACACATTGCGCGTACAAACACTCAAATACACACGTGTATATGTTTGTAGGAGCAAACGTCGTACACAGACTCGCCGACGTACTGTATATGTCTCGCATGCTCCCTCTCCCTTACGCAAACACATAACAAATACCACTATGACAGGACAAAAACCCATACACATTTCAAAAGCTTCATTGATGTAAATGTTTCACCTGTAGAAATAATCCGTTACAGAATTTACTATACAGTAATTATACTGCACCAAAATTACATTTGGAGAGTTAACAGCTCACCCTTTGCTTGTTTTTTTGCAGATGACTGGTAGGCAGTGCTGGAGGGTTCTCAGCACCCAACAGCGATTGCACCTGTGGGTGTGAGACAGACTTGAGCATTAGAGGGCTGTTGGCTCTGGGTACAGGGGTTAGAATCCTTCATGGTGACTCTGGCTTGGTTGGGCATCCATACGGGCACAACTGGTCATGTTTGGCCAGGGAAACCGGGCACGAAGGGCAATATTGTTTGCTACACCAGCGGCTCCTATACAGATCGGTCAGGGGCATCTGTCAGCTGGGTTGTTTAACTGTTTGGAATAGGGTGTTCCTCTGCATGTGCTATGTCCTCCTGGTGAGGCTCCCTCACTGGCGGGTGAAAATAAATGGCAGGTGATTCCATGTATATGGCAGGAAGTATCTGGTTTCAATACCATCCCATAGGACCAACCAGTCCACAAGAGTGTGAGAAATCAGGAATTGGCATAACAACTAAGAAAAAAATAATAATTGGCAAAAGTTCAAATAGAATAGAGGTCTGCTCTGTCACTCTCTCACTGCTGCCCTGGGCCTGCTGTTTTACTCCACAAGCAGGCACATTTTGCTGTTAGGCTTACCCTGTTGTATCTTGCATCTTTCAACATTGCCACACCTCATTCTTAAAGGGCAAGAACACTGTGGTAGAGGTTTGGGTTGTGTAGTTACCTTGCCATGATGATGTAACTCCAAAGGTGAAGAAATCTAAAAGAATTGCTCCGTTGATCAGACATTGATCATTCAAAATATGCTCCCTATTGACATCTATTGTGAAGTGAAGAGGCTCTGGTACTCTTTTAGCCTGTAAACAAATACAAATAAAGTTGATTCAGACAATATAGAACATCACCAAACTAAACCCAGTACTATATTTTCTTTAAATGTCAACTTCCTGTTGATTTGACTATTTGAAGTTGGCCGAAACATTGTACCATGTAATTGTTTCTGTGTAAACTAAACACTTAGAAGCAATGCTGTTGTGCAGACTTTTATTATTTAACTACACAACCCAAACATCTACCAAAGTGTTCTTACCCTTAAGTCATTTGTCAAAATATCAATAGTTTAATTAAAACACCTTTGGACCTTGGAAGTTTGTAAAAAAGGAAAGTGAGGTAAATTACTTGAATTGCAACAAAATTAAATTTTCTTCATTTTTGTATTTTGTGAACATTGTTGCCCAAATTGAATGCCAAATAAAAAAAATAAGGCAGTTGTAGAATCTTTTGCAATATTTGCAATATAAAATAATATTGACAGGTTAGAACGATTCTCTATTTTCACTGGTGTGGGTGTGGTAAATAATATTATTTCAAGAAGCAAAATAAATCAAATTGCAAATGTCAATTCCTTACCAATAGGAAGGGATGGAGGTTTAGCATAAAGACCCTTGCACACTGGGAGCGTTTATTACGTGTGACTATGAATGAATTTAAACTGCTGTGTGTGTCATGAGTATATCCACACAGAACGCTAATATTACACAGGGATAAAAACATCAACCTATATGAATGAGGCATCACCAAATTAATAGTTTGATGTGAAATATGTTCAGATTTTCGGATTGTTTCTTAGTCACACTCCCGGTGTATAAGGACATTAACTGTGAGAGAAAGAAAGAAGGGTTCAGAGAGAGAGAGAGAGACAGAAAGAAAGGTAGAGTCAAGGAGGGGAGGGACGGGTGGGGGTCCTCGCAAACTTGTCACATGAGTGTGAGAGAGCTCTCAATCTTCCACCAAGCCTTGGCACATACGGAGAGAGAGAGAAACAGAGAGGGAGAGAGAGAGGGAGAGAAAGGGAGAGAGAGAGAGAGAGAGAGACCAGAGAGCATCAAACCCGGCCTTTCCCAGTGGCCTATCAATGGGAGAAAATCCCCAGTGAACAGGCAGCCTGGCTAATCCACAGCTAAATGACACCTCCAGACGTTAATGCCCAGTCTGACCACAGAAGCAGTGTGCGGCGACTGCTCCATGCATGTAGCCACTGATGCCTTTCAGGCGCAGGGACTTGAAAGGGCCCGGGAGCCGCCGTCTCTTGTCTCTTCTCTTGTGCCACCTGCTTAGGATCCCCGCGCTCTGCGAGCCACTATAGAGAGACATCTCCGGCGGAGGAGAAAGACCCATTGTGTCCGGACGCCTTTGAGCGCATTGTTCCGCTTCACTGAGGCTAGGCCGACATCTGCACCATTCACACTGAAGGAAGTTGTAATCACTCCCCCGCTCTCCACGCCGCAGCCCTGTGGCTCCAAACTCCTCACCAAGGCGCCTCATGAAGTTGGGGTTGGGGTATAGACAAGGCGAAGGAGGATGGGAATGGGGGGGGGTTTGTGAGTCTATAGGATTTCGGTGGAGTGACTGTTGTTGTGGAGAGGAAAATCAGTTTAAATAGAAACCTTTTACGCACCCTCACACTGGCCCCTTGATTCCACCACCCATCCGATTCACCCCACCCACTTGCTCCCCACGACCTAAAGTCTCCAACAGAATGTGTCACTTCTCCATCAAAGGCACTGCGTAATTGCTTGTCTTTCAGGAGCAAGGGAAAGGATTTGAAATACATCTTAAAATCTGTCGGCTTCCAAAACCGCTCTTCCTACGCCCCCACCCCACCCCACCCCACCCCCCTCCACACCCCCCACCCCGCGCCCCCAGTCTCTTAAGAAAGGGAGGAATTGGAAGTCAATATTGTTTCTGTGGTCAGCTTCAAAAGGTTTTTTTTATGGTTTTCATTTACATATAATTATACTTTAATGGGAGTGTGAGTGGTGCAGGGTAAGAGGCGGGCCATGCAGGCTGTAGGGGGGTCCCTCTATGATACAGGATAACAGGCCGCGGCACTAGCTCCATCTCCGGCTAATTAAACGAATCAATTAACAGACTATTGTTGTAACAGTGTAACTGATGTTCTATAGAGGCAATAACAGTCCCATGGGGAGGCCTTCCGAGCACATTAAAAACCATGTCCCCTACATCTCCATCTGATACCATTACAGACACTTATTTGCGTCTTGCTGTCATGTCATCGGAGGCGGGCGCATTATGGAGATGGAGATGGAGGGGCTGAGGGGAGCTTGGCCGGGCTCAGTGTGTGTCGGTGGAGGGGGGCTCACTTCCTATCACCCTCCAAGGAGAAGAGGCTTTGGCAAACTCCAAAGTCCCCCAAAGTTCCCTAATAGCAGTGATACAGCCATTACACCCAGCTGTGTGCATCCACTCACTAGGTAAGGGTCGCGCAATTAGCATACTCTTCCCTGCTAGGCGAGTCGCGTTGATGCAGATAAATTATCATATTAGATTTACCCTCCTCAGTTAAACTGATTGGCTCTCAAATTGTTTTAGATGGCCATCATTAATCCTTCGCATAGGCTAAGTGCCTTGGCTTCGGATCTGATTGCGAAGTGGCGCCCAGGGTCAAATTAAAAGCATACTAATGCCGGAGCCCTATCTCATTTGCAGTGCCAGAATGCTGCTATTATTATACAATGCGGAAAAAAAGGCAATTGCCATTTACTTAATGTACATTTGGAAACTCTCAGGATGATAATTGGGGTCCAAGGTAAGCGCATAGAAGATACTGAGGGAGCTCTCTCACTTTAATTGATTATTTTTATGTGGAGGCGAAAAAGCAGACAATCAAAGAATGTCAAGGTAGCCTACTGTATATGGTAATTTCAAATAGAGAACAAGCTTTAATGAACAGCAGTCAGACATAAATGTCATATTCTTTCATGTATATTCCTTTAAAGCTGCAATCCATACCTTTCATGCCCTACCCGGGATTCGAGCCTAGGTCAACCGCACAGGCGCCAAAATCATGTCTACTGTTGAGCTGCTCGTTTTTAGCTGAGTCTAAATTGCATTTTGGCTTTGATGCAATACCTCTTGTCAACCAGTAGTGTTCCTACCTGACCATTATATCAATAGAGGAGCAGACCAACCAACTACAACGACCACAGTTGTGTTAGTTATATTGTATTAGGATGCTCGACCATATGGACTGGCCAAAGCAATGTTTTATTCACAAAGCAAAGTTATGGAATGCAACTTTAAGCATAACACAGAACGAGGTTGAACACTTGATAGTGAGGCCAATGGATCCATGTCTGCTGTAAAGCCTGATTTATACTGTTGCATGCCGAAAATAGCTGATCTTCAAGCTCACAATGCGTTGAGCTGTTTTACCGTGTGAACTTGTAAATCGGCTATTTTCGGTGTGACACCGATGCGCAGTGCAGTATAAATCACGCGTAAGCCTTTGTAAGCTGAGCCTGTTTGTTTTAAGGCCCATGGCGCTGGCACCACATGAATGGACTGAACCGGGCGCCCGGGCAGACCCTGGCTCACGTGGCCAACGTCAACACTGGCATGTTGCAGGGACCCTGTGATGGAGATCAAGAGTCCCCCCAATGCCAACTCATCCTACTCTATCCAACACACACACACACACACACACACACACACACACACACACACACACACACACACACACACACACACACACAC
The DNA here is from genome assembly GCF_963280865.1 of Gymnoscopelus braueri. NCBI lineage: Eukaryota > Metazoa > Chordata > Actinopteri > Myctophiformes > Myctophidae > Gymnoscopelus > Gymnoscopelus braueri. Next base: position 24,821,193 of record NC_137618.1, on the reverse strand, counting down.
ACACACAAACCGAAAAAGTGTTAATTTAACTCAGTGCACAAATGAATTAACATGAGGATTTTGCTATGTACACGTAAACACACAGTAAAATTGTCAGTGTTGATTGGGATCTTACTGCAATAATTACTGTCCTAATGCCAACATGCAACGTCCCTAGAAGAGCATTGTGAGCAGGAGAACTGGGCTGCGAGTTGTCGCTCAGGCCCTGAAGGCTGCAGCATACTGCTTGCAGAGAAGAAGTTTGGCAAGGTTGATCTGGAAGAACAAAATTATGTAAATGTGGAGAAAATGGGCAAACGCATTCCCTTGGCGAAGTTCTTTTTGGCACTTCTTACACCTTCAAGATGTTCTAACTAGCTGAACATCACCACAGAGATACCAACACGAACATTGAGTGTGATAACTGTGATTGGTCAGAAATTCAAGTGAGGATGCTCATGATTTATTTAGTTCTATTTCTGCAATCTACCGGTAGCGTACCATGGACAGTTTTGAAGAAAGGTTTGCTGAGGAGGTTAGGAGGCATAAACACCTCTATAACAGGACCACATTGGAAATAAATGTTTTATCACACTTTATGTCCATCCTGGGTATAAATTATATTGTGGTGAACTTGTATAATTAATTTACCAAATAAGAAATCAAATCAATCAATCAATCAATCAATCACACCCAGGCAATGAATATATAGAGAGAGATAGCACACACTTGGTCCACTGAGGAGTGTCTGTCACCAGAAATGGTGAAATTTCCAAGGCAATTATCAAAGTGTGTTGGAGGATGATTGATTGATTGATTGATTGATTGATTGATTGATTGATTGATTGATTGATTGATTGATTGATTGATTGATTGATTGATTGATTGATTGATTGATTGATTGATTGATTGATTGATTGATCGATCGAATACTTTATTAGTCAGAAATGTAAACAGCATTTAGGCTAAAAGGAAAAAAAAGGCCTGGGGACTTTCCACTGATGAAGAAAGAGGTGGCAAAATCACTGTTCCAGCACTGTATACTGTGGGCGGGGTCTAACGTTCAGCACTGAAAGCTCAGCCACATCTAGTATAAAACAATTTTGTCTGCAAAGAACTTGCTCATCTTCGGCAAGTCGAAAGAAATTGATCTTTTGAAGTATGCTGCATGCCAGCCTAAGGCTTTCACGCTATGCTAAAAGCAAATGAAGTTTTATGAAGCATAGTTTGCTGTGCGTCCTATATTAAAATTGGCTAATGGGCGGGTGGATCTCTGACGTCAGTCTGACCATAAGGAGTTCCGCTATGCCCATATGTCATGTGCATACAGTATATGGAACCGACGACTTCAAACTCGGCGTGCGCAGCAGCAAGGACTCTAGAGAGTGCATGGCCGCCGACGCCGTCGAGTAGTTTGGATATCCAATTGTCTGGAACCGCCGATCCAACAAATATGCCCAATACGGGCATTCCAATACAGTATATGGGCATTAGAGTTGCGCGGTTCGCGGTTTTAGCCGCGGTTTCCGCGGATAACCTCAGTTTGGGCGGATCTGGGTCAATCAAATATCATTATTAATTAATATTGGATAAACCGCAGGTGAAATAATGCGGGAATTAAATTAATGACGTCTATCTATAGCTTTTAAAAAGCACGAAATCTCGGCTTGCAAGCGCTTGTAGTATTTTAATATTACGTAATTTTCCATGAGGCAAAAATTAGCCACCTAGCCTACTACACGTGCTTTTGCCGGCATGGGGTCCTTTAACGTCCAAACAACAACACAGTGGACTAATGGTGATTTAGTGAAGTTCTAAACCCTGCCGCCGCCGCCGAGTCTTATGGATGTGTCTTGCGATTGATTGTCACCATGGATATGGATGTCAGTCATTACAGAGGTGATCACGACAGTGGTGAGTGACATTGTTTGTACAAGTACATATCCATGTAGAATCCCATGTGCATCCCTGCGGTGCGGTTGGTGCGGATCTATAAATTGGATGATATAATCAATGCGGTTGTATGGCGGATGGATAATGAACGTGTACACGCGGATTTCGGGTGACGAGAAAGCCCATCCTCGCGTCTCTAATGGACATATACTGATGACATCAGGGATCTCCATATATGGGCATATATGATGTTTGCTGCACAAACGGACGCACGCACGCACGCACGCACGCACACACGCGGTACACAGTTAATGTTAATCTCTGTCTCTGTCTGTCTGTCTGTCTGTCTGTATCTCTCTCTCTCTCTCTCTCTCTCTCTCTCTCTCTCTCTCTCTCTCTCTCTCTCTCTCTCTCTCTCTCTCTCTCTCTCCCTCCCTCTATCTCCCTCTCTCTATGTCAAGTATTTTTACTCTTTACTCTCTAATTAACACACTCCTCTCGTGGGGCTCGCAGCATTAATTCCCAGCTGTGTTGCTGGGGTCTTGAACACCACTCGTTGTCCTTCAACTAGGTTGGTGTATGTGCATGCATGTGTGTATTTGTGTGTGTGGGTGTGTTTAGGTGTGTGGATGGGGCCAGCCCTGTGTTTCTTTCTCTCTGCTTCGCCTCCAGAGTACCTCTGCCCACCCCTCTCTTACACCTGTCATCTGGCAGGGCTAACCCCTGGTATAACTCTCCGCCAAGCGCTCACACACACACACACACACACACACACACACACACACACACACACACACACACACACACACACACACACACACGTAGACACACACGTAGACACACACGCGCGCGTTATAAATCCCCGCCAAACAAACGCCCGCCCTTCCAGCCCCTGCGCACACCAGCCGGTGTCAGCGAATCAGCTGAACCGTCTCCGCCCCGAGAGTAACCCCATGACAGACAGCCCTTGTGGCCTCCCCTTGTCAACGCGGCCTGCCTGGAGATGCCTGACAGCCAGGGCACAGGGTGGACAGGCTACTGTAGTCATAGTAGGGCCAGGCAGGAGTTTAGAATGGGCCGGACCCCTGGAAGAGGATGACGGGCCCTTGGGGGAAAGCTATAAAGAGAACATGAATCAAGCCATGGAGTGTGGATTCCATAAGGAAGCTAGCTGATAGGAACGAGATTGAAAAAAAACATAGTTCACAAGAAGGTTAAGCACATCCGTTTTGGCGCTGGTGCAGGACAAAACAACATCAAAGGGAAAAAGTCTGCACAACTTGCTGCTTCAATACGTTTACTGTGAAAAAAATATAAGCACACATTTCCTAAAAACATTGTGTGCTTGTGTTTTTGCACAGTATACTGTGAGTACTGGAGCAGAAAGCTGTGGTGCTGACTTTTTATCAAAACTATATTTTGATATAGTTTTGCGGTTGTTAATCGCGGCCTCCATTTACTTCATTTCACCAAGTATTTTCTTCGTTTTGGGATTTCTTTATTCACTGTACAGTAATGTTATACAAACGAAAATTCTCCTTGTATTCATCACGTCATGGGGTGAGTAAACGATTCTGGGTGAACTGCCCCTTTAACACAGGGCTCATAAAACAAGGCCAAAGGTAGGGACAGGGAGGGGGTGTCTGTTACTATGAAGAGAGACAAGGTTTTTGACTTGGAGAATATTGATGCACACGTTCTTACTAAGCTGACAGTAAACCCACACCCCTAGGATACGCAAAGGCAGAAGGGTGGGGGAGAGGTGGTGATTTAACACTTAGATATGGGGTTACCACACATATACAATATGTGCACTGCACAGGCACACACATAATGCACATACACACCAGCGCACACAGACACACACCCCACACACCAACTGCTTGAATTTAAAAAAAAGGATCAGCCACGTGACAGATTCCTAGCAGATAGCACATGCCCGAGATGCTCTCCACTTCTGTGCCTTCTGACTTGGGATGATGCATCATTTGCAACAGATAATGAAGTCCTGTTGCAAATATATCTCTAATTCCGAGGGAGGGCTGGATATATGTTACATGGTTTAAAGCACCCTTAATGTATCCTTTAGTGTCGTTAGGGCCTCGCTGGTGAGATTTCAAAGGCGTCTGGAAGATGGTGCTCTCTGCTTCTAATGAAGCCATCACCATCAAGACAGGGAGTGAGGAAGAGCAGTAGAGAGAGAGAGAGAGTATGAGAGAGAGTGAGAATGAGAGAGAGAGAGTTCTCCAGGGAGAGCCGCACACAGTAGATTAGAGTGTGTCATATTTGTCAGTTAAGTCTTAAACAACAATGCCTTTAGGCTGCATCATTCCCGCAAGTCAGACAAAGATTCTCCCAAGATTTCACAGCAGTGACACAAATCTTTTAATCCCTTTGATATCCACATCTGCGTAGCTTCTATCCTAAATAAAAATGGTGTAATGGAAGATGGAGCAACCTAATGGAGTATTCCATCAGATTCTTTTTTGGCAGAATGTATCGCTATAAAGTTGCTATAAACCCTGTATTGCAGGCAATGTGTCCATTATCATGTATCTCTGTGTTGATTCTCATGTCTCTCTGATATCAAGTGTTGTGAAAAAATAAATGTCCTGCAGCTAAATGAGGCAAAAAACAAAATTATGTTTGGTGGCCCAAATCCAACACAGTCCTTCCAGTCAGAGCTTGGTAGCTTCTCCTCTAACGTTAAAGGAGTAGTTCACCCAAAAAAATACTTATTTTCTATCAATTACACACCCCATGAAGCCTTGAATTCATTTTTTTGTTTTTGTCACATTCCTCTGCCAATCATTTGATGACCGGGTCATCGGTCAATAGGAGCCGGAGACTCCACCGGTCATCAAATTATTATAGGGAAATTTTTATTCTCCCAGTACTTTTCGGAAAAATTACTAGGTAGCTTGCCATAAAAGTTTGAATGCCAAAACTTCCTCAACACAAGATCAGTGGCCGTTTTCACATGAAGTGAATTTAAAAATGTCCACTATACTTCCTGCACTTTGTCTCTGTGAAAACAGGGCTGAAGAAACGCGACCATATCACATAACTGCTCTCCACTGGTTATTTGTTAGTTTCAGAATTAGTTTTAAGATTTTACTGATGACCTTTAAAGCCCTGAATGGACAGGCTCCCAGTTATATTTCAGATATGCTGACTCCTTACTAGCCTGTGCACATCCTTCAGTCCTCAGGTAATATAAGGCTCTCTTGGACGTTCCCAAAGCCCGCCTCATTACTAGGGGAGATCAGGTATTTTGGAACGCTATACCTGAGGATCTAAGGCTTAAGGCAACTCCGCACCAAACAGACTCGTCCAGACTATTGCAGACTACTCCAGACTGCAACAGACTGGTATTCGGTTGGCAAAAGTTACCATTTAAGTCTGTCAGCCGACTGGCCATTCATGTGCTAATTTGACTTTTAGCGTGCCAGCGTTGCCAGGTCTGCTTATTATAAGCGACTTTGGGCTTGTTTCCCTGCAAAGCCACTTAGGGATGTTCCCAGCGTTTTTTCTTCACTGACGTGCAGTGGTGTAAAGTAACTAGTACATTTACTCAAGTACTGTACTTAAGTATAATTTTGAGGTACTTTTACTTTACTGGAGTATTTCCAATTGTCTATACTTGTACTCCACAACAATTATTTGAAATGTTTAGTTACTAGTTACTTTGCAGATATAAATCATTATGAAACATACATTAACCTCTTTTGCCCTATTTTATACCTATAAGCTATTTGAAAATAGCAGATCTACAAGCTCACAACGTGTTGCGATGCACGCGTTCTGAGCTTGTAGATCTGCTATTTTCAAACATTTTTGTACTTTTACTTTTGGTACTTTAAGTACATTTTTATACCAATACTTTAGTACTTTTACTCAAGTAAATGTTGAATTCTGGACTTTTACTTGTAACAGACTCAGAGTACATCTATTGCATTCAAGCCTGGAATTTCGTCATTTTAGGGGCAAGGCCACTTGGCCTTTGGTGTTGTAATTTTTTGGAAAGGCCCTGCCCGGTCTTCCTGCCAGGGCAGGAAGGCCATCCAAAAAAATAATAATGATTTTTAAGTCCAAAAATGATTTTTAAGTCCACGGAAATAATGCATTTAACTTGAAGGTTAAGGATCATTGTATTTTAATATATTATAAGAATAGTATAACTATCTGTGAAATATAACCCGTTTATTTCACAAAATAATGTGTTGGCAAATGACCAATATTTAGTTATATAGGTCTCAATATGTCACATTCAGCCCTGGACTTCACTGACTGAAGTAGGGGTCACATTAATCACATTAGATTCACATAATGTATTTTACCCACAATTAATTTTCATTCAAATGAAATGTTAATGAACTTGCACTAATAATGACTTTAGTTGATTTTTCACTCTTTAAAATATAGTATTTCTTAATTATTAATAATTACAGCTTTTTTTTTTTCACGATTTTTTATTGTTTTTAAATAATAATAAAAAAGGAACATACAAGATTTCCACCCGACAGCCATAATATATAGCCAATATATGGTTCTGTATCAGTATATGAGTCCGTTTTTGCAGATTTCATTCTAATTGGCTACTATGCCTGCATATGAATTTCATGAGCCTGGGTAGGTCACCCTGGCTTGGCGGAGATATGCCCTGTAGCGCACACTCCGCCAGTGATGTAAAGTAACTAAGTACATTTACTCAAGTACTGTACTTAAGTACACTTTTGAGGATTTTTTACTTTACTGGAGTATTTCTAATTTTCAGTACTTTTACTTCTACTCCATACATCTCTGAGGAAAATATTCTACTTTTACACCACTACAATTATTTGAAAACTTTAGTTATTAGTTACTTTGCAGATATAAATTATTACATTATAAAACATACAGTAACCACTTTAGCTCTATTTTATACCTAGGCTATTTGAAAATAGCCGATCTACAAGCTCACAACACGTCGCGAAGCGACGCGTTGTGAGCTTGTAGATCTGCTATTTTCAAACATTTGAGTACTTTTACTTTTGGTACTTTAAGTACATTTTGATACCAATACTTTTGTACTTTTACTCAAGTACTTCTACATTGCAGTATTGATACTTTTACTTAAGTAAAACATTTGAGTACTTTTTCCACCACTGCGCTCCACACAGCAGCAGCAGGTGAAAGCAATTCACTTAAACGAGGGTTGTGTTGCACACCAAAACTGCGCGAAAGTAGGTCAAATCAATCAATCTCTCTCTCTCTCTGGGAGCAACAACGAGAAACAGTGAATGTAGGTTTTCATAGACATGGTCGCTTGTTTCTCTCACATAATCTGGCAACACCGACAGCCCTTTGTTGTCACTGCCACTGCTCTGCCAGTCGGCTAAAAAGCTGAACATGTTCGGTCGGCTCTGGGTCGGCCGAAAAGGTCCCGACGGACCCCCCGACGGACCCCTAACCGACTGGCCGACGCTTCCCGAAGCCAAATCGGCCCAAAGTCGGGCCGATTTGGATTGGTCTGGAGCCAGCTTTACAAAATCAATGTCCTCTCTTTAATCACTTCTGAAAATCTGTTGTTCTTTTTCCTTATTCTGTAAAGCACTTTGTAACCTTGTTTGGAAAAACACTATACAAACTAGAAAAAGTGCTCCTCGGAGCACAGGTCTCCGCCAGGTCAGGTAGGTTATTGTGGGGCAGCAATGTTCGGAATTAGCCAATCAGGATGGAATATGAAAAATCGGATGGAACCATCTTGATCACTTGACTATAGAGACAATGTGTACCGATTTGCATGATGTTTGAATTTGTAGGAGTAATATAAAAAAGAAAAGTGTTGCAAAATCGGCCTCCTGGTGGCGCTATAATAGGGCAATGTTAAAAGGGTGGCATTTGTTCTTCAATGTAGTGCGAATGTGCGTGCAAAGTGTCACCGCAATCAGACGCTGCATTCGTGATTTGTAGCATTTTGTTCAAAACGGGCCACTCCTGCAAACTTTAGATGTCAATGTTAGCCAATCAGGATGGAATATGAAAAATGTAAAAGATCCATCGTACACATGATCTCTATAGTCATGTGTACCGATTTGCGTGAAATTTGGATACATTCTGAAGGCTTAATATCAAAAAATTTGTTTTACATAAGTCGGCCTCCTGGTGGCGCTATGAAATGTAAATGTGAAAAATGCAAGGCAGTTATTTTTCCTTGGCCTCTAGGGAGTGTGTGTGCAAAGTTTCATGCAGATCGGTGCAGTTATAGTTAAAAACACAAATCGGTCATTTATACAGTGGTTAGCACTTGATAACGGCAGTAATACCATCTGAGTGCCTCTGTGGTACCACAAAGGTGTAGTGTGGCTGATCGGCCACGATGTGGCGAATGTGAGTCCATGAACCCTACAGTACATTATTAGCAACAGGGGAAGGGTGATTGCATTTCAAAGTGATTGTTATTTTTATTTTTTGCATTAATGACTTGCATTAACTGTTCAACAATATGTTGTTGTTTTTTGCCAACACTTTTTTCCGCCTCTCCAAACTGCCGCTCTAGCCTCTAGGCGGTCACCTAGGTCGCCTGTATGGACTAGAGCTGGGATCGGGCTGATTTTTTCAGCCTGAATACGACCCGTTACCGACAGCTTTGTGTCCGACCCGAATCGAGCCCGACCATTAATTACAAGTAAGACGCGCGAACGCCAAAAACAAAACAAAAAATGAAAAAAAAGTTTTTAAAAAAAAGTAACCAATAAAATAATATATAAAAAATACAAAAAAAATCTGCGTTAAAAGGAGCATCTTAGAAAAATACAAATTCACAAAAAAAAAACTTTGAATGTTTTTGAACAATTCAACAAAGTGTTTGAAGTGCCTGTTTCACCCACTTCCGGGGGGCGGAGCCAAAATCCGAGCCCGAAGTACTTGTTCGTAGACCCCCACTTAGGGGGGGTAGAAAAAGTTTCGGAGCGATTCGGGCACTTTTCATTTAACATGGGGTTTCAATGGGGAGTTTTTAGGAGGCTTCTCCGGGGCGTGGCTTCCGGGGGAAGGGGCAGGCTTAAACGCAACCTTGACAGGTGTGTTCAGTTTTCAAAGACCTTTCATTTGATGTATGGTACGTCTATATTGGACATTTACTTGGCTGCACACAGGCAGTGCACAGGCAGTGCACACAGAGACGCAGAGACGCAGAGAGACACACAAGCCGAGCACGGTGTCATAGTAAGCTACGTGACAACGCACTGTGCGTTGTCACGTAAACCAGGAAGTAGAACAGACACGGGTGAGCCTCTTTCTTTGGCGTTTCGCCCAGGCGGACCGTATTTTTACACTTTATTTTCTATATATCAACAATATGACCGATCCGAATTGAATTCCGACCACCAATTATGCAAATGCATCCGACCCGTGCACGGCCCGTCGGTACCCGATAGTTTCGGTCGGGTATCCCAGCTCTAGTATGGACGCGCCGGCCCTGCTGATGACTCTCTTCCTACATCGGGCCGCCGGTCCATCCTGGACGTACCTTACGGTAGTCCTTAATGATTGCAGAGAATCTGATTATTTTGATCTCTGGCTTTCTGGCGTGGACGTCATGCCACTGATACTCTGGAGACAGAATCTTGGTGGGTTTGTGGCGCCAAAGGTAGGCGTTCAGATGAGACTCATCCTGCCACTCTGCCTCGATGCCCCGCTGGGCGTCCAGCTCAAAGTTGTCGCTGCACGTCGACAGCATGTGATGGACGGACGCCAGCTCCCCTCCGAACGCGCCCCCGCCGTAGTAGAAGTCGCCCTCGTCGGCGGACATGAAGGCTTTAGACTCCGGTCTGCGTTCGTAGATGAACTGGCTGCGCTCTTGGGTGAAGTGATTAAAGTGTAACACGGCGACCAGCTTACCTAGAGTTTCAGATCCCCAGCGGTCATGGAACTTCGAATCGACGTCAAAACAGAAGATGTAGTCGGCGCCATCGCGCAGCTCCGTTTCGATAAAATTGGCAATTATTTTTGACCTGCCGGCTGTTATCTCCTCCCAGCGTTTTGAGTTTGGCGCTGGCTTGACAAACAACTCCCGTCCTGCAGCCATCTTAACGGAGGGGACTTGCTCTGGCCTATCCGTGAAGACGTAATAATGGACTTTAAATCCCACGAAGAAGTACCTCTCTGCGGTTTCCAGGAAATCCTTGAGGAATTGTATGTATTCACCAACGGAAAAAACTGTAACTGCCACGGTGATGTTGCAGGGTTTGTAGATGCCATCCAACAACGCGGGTTCGAATGTGGATTCCCATACGATCGGAGCTAACCAGGGCGTCATCGCGACAACGTCGGTGCGTCCAGTCAGGGCGTTCGGTTTGTCATAGCGAAGATATTCCGGTGCAATCGTTTCTCTCAGACACGTCAGGGCCAAGGGGACTGTCGGAGCTGGAGCCGGGTCCTCATTCTTGGGGACTGTCGGAGCTGGAGCCGGGTCCTCATTCTTGGGGACTGTCGGAGCTGGAGCCGGGTCCTCATTCTTCCAATTCAAAGAACGGTGGATTAGGATAACCGCGGCGGAGGCCAACATCCCTATGACTATTAGACAAAAGGCCCTTCTTTTGTCTGGTGGCCGGAACCAGCTAGTTCGAGGGCGAGCCAGTGGCGGAGCCATGACCATCCTCAAGACCGTCTTGAGAATTAGAGATAGAAAGAGTGAATTACTTAGTTACTAAGTTGAATAATTCTTCTCTTGGACGTGGAAATATTGAGTTCACCATTTATATAGTGCTTGGCTGGATGCTCGTGACATCTTACTGATGTAAGCTATCTCCATATATGGAGTTTACGTTGGATATAGGTCGGATAACTCCACATAAGAGCGTTCATTTGTATAACTATATTAGGTATATATTCTGCTTAGCATCTCTCCTCTTTCCCGAGTCCTTTCATTTCAATGAAATCCATTGCAATTCTGAGAAGACAGACGTGGCTGGAGTCTTCACAACCTATACATGATTATTAGGCAACAATGAATATCCTGACCCAAACACCAGATAGAGAAAGATTTCTTATCAACCATCTGCAGAACTTTACAAGATGAGGATCTCCATGAAAAACAAAGACTGTTAGCCTGTGTATCATATGATAGCCTACCATATAGGCCTCAGTGTACACAGTAAAATCCTCAGTGTTCATTTAGGAGTGTCAAAATGCCACTAATAATGAGGACTTTATTGTGTAGGCTATAACCTTTATGACATAAGTTGTTTTGCAATTTACCAAAATACATCTTGATAATATAACCCATACAATTATTTGTTTCACTTCTCAACAAGTTCAGCTTCAATTGCAGCTTCTATCTGTTGACTGAAAGCAGCCCTGTCTCAAATAGACACAACATGCCTGTGTGTCTCTACCGCCATTAGTTGCTCTCTACCGCCATCTAGTGGCACCACATAGAAAAAAGTGGTACCACAAAAATAGGTGGTACCACAGGGGCACCAGAGGGGTACCACCCCTGACATTGTCAAGGTACTACCACTGTAGCGCCACCATGAGGCTGATTTGAGCACCACGGCCTAGTGGGAATGTGCGTGTGAAATCTCAAGGAAATCGCAAGCTGCGTTCATGATTTGAGGCATTTTGTTGAAAACGGAGCAATCCTGCAAACTTTGGAAGCCAACCTTAGCCAATCAGGATGAAATATGGAAAATTGGACAGATCCGTGTTGTATAGAGACTATACAGTATCTCTATAGAGACTATAGAGATACTGTGTACTGATTTGTGTGATGTTTGGATAAAATCTGTAGGACTACTGTCAAAAAATGTGTTTTGCAAAAAGCGGCCTCCTGGTGGCGCTATAAAAGGCTCATTTGAAAAAATTGGGGCAGAGGTTCTGCTCTGGCATCCAGGGAGTGTGTGTGCACAGTTTCGCTGCGAACAAGCCAACGGTGCCAGAGATTAGCTGTACACAAAATGACAGAATGACGGACGGACACACGGACACACACACGGACGGACGGACAGGGGGTAAAACATACTCTCTCGCCATGCCTTTCGGCCTGGCGGAGACAATAAATATCATTATAGTGATGGTTATTATCCCAGTCAGCAGTATGAGCTCACCCTTCTAGTAGCAACTTTTAAATGTTTCTTCCAGGATTTATTTTAATGTGTTCTCAGAAAATTGTAGCTCCAACTTATGAGGGACTCACAAGTGAAAGGAACATAAAGGTCGGGTGTGCGAGGTAGAGCGGAGAGCACTGGGACTCTGTGGCTTATAGTCCAATACATATTCATAGGAGCCATCCACCCACTATTTCAAACCCAGCCAAGTTGAGGCAGTCGCACGCTCACAGAGGCAGTCAGACCAGAGCCAAAGCGGGGCAGACTGACAGGACCAGCGCCAACTCAACTTTGTTCACTGCTCACTGTCCCCTTGACTTTTGACGCTGTTCCAGCTATTGTGCTGGCTCGCTATATTGAGAGAGAGAGAGAGAGAGAGAGAGAGAGAGAGAGAGAGAGAGAGAGAGAGAGAGAGAGGAAAATCATAGATGAAGAGGAAAGGCATGGCCCTACAGAAAAGAGAATGAGGCGTACACACAAGGTTGTCAAAAAGTGTGCATGTGTTTGAGGAGGACTCGCTGACTCACTGAGAACATTCTCCAGCTGAGCATTCCTCTGATGTTCATCCTTGGAGTAGTTTCCTCTTCGGTATACTTCACTGCCCTCTATAACGACCTGCCTCCTCTTCAAGGTCATTGTGTGAGTCCTTCACACTCTGAAGCCCTGCCTGCAGCACAGAGAAAGAGATCTGTGGTTAGAGACTGCGGCCAGAGGAGCGGTGCAGTGGGTCAGCATATCGACTGGGCCGGCCAAACGGAGCTACAACCACCACGATTTGGGTCTCCTTCACCCAGTTCTTCAAGGCTTCCTTTAATCTCTCCCTCTGCCGCACAATCCAGGCCTTTGATGTGATGATGCCCTTCCTTCTCTCACTCAATATTTGATCTACCCCGCTTCATACGGCTAAATCCAGTTGGAGTCTCTCTCTCTCTCTCTCTCTCTCTCTCTCTCTCTCTCTCTCTCTCTCTCTCTCTCTCTCTCTCTCTCTCTCTCTCTCTCTCTCTCTCTCTCTCTCTCTCTCTCTCTCTCTCTCTCTCTCTCTCTCTCTCTCTCTCTCTCTCTCTCTCGTCGGCAAAATGACCACAGAATTGACTACAGAAATTCAGTAGCATCCTTGCTCAGCTATAGACTCAATCAAACTTTAAGGTATGTGTATGTGTTAAGAAATATTTAATTGCTATTTTTGGCTGATGTTAACACACACACACACACACACACACACACACACAGCAGTACCTTAATAAAAGCCAAACAGCTGCTGTGCTCCCACCATGTCAAGCCAGGGGTGTAAGTATCAGCTCTCATCTTCTCCTTGCTTGCACCCACATACAAGCCTACGAAGATGAAACCAGATCCTCAATTACTGTGTGTTTGCCTCAACTAGAGACACAACACATGTAGTGTAGGAAGATAGACTTTATTGTCATCACAACAACAGCTTTGGAAAAAAATATCTTCTAGGTTGCTTATAGCACAGCAGATGTTTCACAGTAAGTAGATGGAATACTGAAGACAGTCATACTATACAGCATATGTGCATACTTCTGTGTGTGTGTGTGTGTGTGTGTGTGTGTGTGTGTGTGTGTGTGTGTGTGTGTGTGTGTGTGTGTGTGTGTGTGTGTGTGTGTGTGTGTGTGTGTGTGTGTGTGTGTGTGTGTGTGTGTGTGTGTGTGGTTGCTGTCTTTTTTACAGTGCGCAGTAGCACATGTCAAAGAGTGACCCTGTGGCCTGTTCCCAGGTCCTCTCTCTGTCAGAATGGCGAGGAGACATCCGCCATATGGCTCGGCCTTCTGCATCCCCACTCCACAATCATAATAATCACATGGCCGGTAGTGTATGCTGTGAAATCCTCGGAGAGTGTACAAATGTAACCAAATGGGACCCACACACAGAAAAATGAAGCAGAACCGTTTGGGGCCCCCGAAAACCCCCCAAATGGTTTTGGGCCCCCCCAAATTTTTTTCCGCCGCCGCGCTTTGCGCGGCGCCGAGGAAGCCGCCCCCCCAGCATTTATTAATGCCCCCCCAGTTAATAATTTCTGTATCCGGCCCTTACTTCTGCATGCTCTCAGAGATTTAATTGTGTATGCAGGACAAATATGCACCGAAAGGCAATAAAGCAGTGGAACCTCTAAAATCAGATATCCTATTGCAAAGGTTAAATGCGACTTCCATAATGTCTCCAGAATTTCAACTTCAACTTTATTGTTGCATCACAAGTTTACAGCTAAAAGAGGGGTTTATTTGTCACTCACTCATACAGTTACAAGCAGCGGAACTTGTGGGACATGTTCCGCAAACTACTACTACTACTACTACCACTAATAATAATAATGATAATGGATATTACTCCGGGGGCAAAGGGGTTTTACACACATGGAATTGTACACCAAAAATGTTATCTAGGACCCTCTAGGATCATAAGTGGACAACCTGGTGAACCACTGGAAAGCTACAGGCAGCAAAAGTTGCAAATCTCCGCCATGGTTTCTGCACCACCCTTTAATGAAGGTATTCTGTGTCAACCCAAACTGCTGTACTGCCAAATTAATACCATGCTATTTTTTGTGCAAATCAATATCTCTGTTTTTAAATTCCTGGCAGGAAAACATTTACTTCACTTTAATACTCTCTTCAAATTGGCTATTAATTACAGGTTGATATTGCCCATCAGCCGCTATGAAATAGAATTAACAGAAGTAACAATAGAGAAAGAAACACAGAAAATGAAGTCAGATAACATGACACAATGTAAAATGGTCAAAATAGAAAATAAAAATGAGGCACAATATCACAGTCTCTTGCGCAAGTAGAGACAACACTTATTAGGAACCGATATAACGTATTCATTGTGTGCCGTGTGCACTACTGAATATCATCAGTCTTTTGTTGGGCACACAGTCAAGAGAAAACAGGGTACAATACAGTATCTAGATTTTGTGTTCTTTAAACTGTCTAAATATTAACAGCTCACTCGAAAGAGATCTCAGCGGGAATGACCAAATAAAGGTCTAATAAAATGAGTAAAACTGTATATGAAATTCATTGTATATGCATCATATATGAGGTGTGACAGCACATCAGAAATGCATTATGTCGACAGACGCGCGCGCGTGCGCACGCACGCACGCACGCACGCACGCACGCACGCACGCACGCACGCACAGATTTCTTCCAGACACGACAGGGATCAGTGAGGGGACCCGCTCTCCCACTTAACAGCAATCAGAGATTCCTTATTACAGAGCAGGGGTTCGGCGTAACACTGAACCCAAACCCTATTCTGCCCCACATTAGTTCCACGTAGTTGGGTTTCAATGACCTATTCAATGTAAATGTACTGAGTGATAATCATTGCTGGACTGCTGCGTCTCTATAATAGCTCACTGCGCTCGCTTGGGGAGAATCAAATGACAAGGCAAAAAAAAGAGGGCTTCAATGCCCTGAGAAGAAGGGCATTGATCACTGCAAAATAAATGACATATGTAGAAGAATCACCAAAAAATCTCTATCTAATGTACATATTTTCCTTTTTGATATTTTATTGGATATGCCTTCATGTATGTTTCTCCCTTTCAACGCAGCACAGAAAGGTGGGAGGGGAAAAAAAGTCTGTCATGATACTGTAATGATTCTGCCACAGAGACTTGTAAATCAGCTCGAGTCACACGTTGAAATTAGCCAAAATGTTTTGATTTGAACGTTACGTGCAAAATTGCTGAGATGAATGACTGAGGTGAACAAATGAGTGTATAAGAGACACATTAATGACTATGTGTTAAGAGGAGTGTGACACACTGTTCTTCATTTCAATTTGGTTGAGCGGAGGTGTTGGGGTGGGTTGGGGGAGGGCTAGGGGAGGGCTGGGGGGGGGTCGTTTGACACAATAGTGCCGGCAGCCACAGAGAACTTGACTCAATCTGTCACGCTTGGGAACGGCCTCTTTTAATATTGCACTGTTACAGTGTGAGCTGTACTTTGTATACACAGTATGGGTGTTTTTCCCATGTTGAGCGTTTGTGTGTGTGTGTGTTTGTGTGTGTCAGCCTGCCTGCATGTGCAGACACATTTCTGTATGTTCGAATGTCCTTCTCTCTGTGTGTGTGCGTGTGCGTGCGTGTGCGTGTGCGTACGTGCGTGCGCGCGCGCGCGTGTGTGTGTGTGCATACATGTGATAATGTGTGCTTTTATGCTTGCGTGTGCATGCCTGTGTAGGTATTTTGTGTGTGTGTGTGTGTGTGTGTGTGTGTGTGTGTGTGTGTGTGTGTGTGTGTGTGTGTGTGTGTGTGTGTGTGTGTGTGTGTGTGTGTGCGCATGTGCGTGTGCGTGTGCGTGTGCGTGTGCGTGTGTAAAGTGCTGGGGGTACCTGGAGGTCCTTGGGGTGCTGTTTGATTGTGGCTAGCACGTGCAGATGCCAAGTTCAACTCCTTAGACATTCCCTGTCTCTCTCTCTCTCTCTCCCGTTCTGTCAGAATTCCCCGGTAGAGGCATGCAGACAGGACTGTTACCTCCGAGACAGACACTGAGCACATCTCAGGTTGGGCTCCCTGTTACCATGCGGCAGCCATTGGAAACAGATGGTCTCCAAACAGCCTGTCATGTTTACTGCTGCTGCCATAAAAGACAAGAGTCCAACAACACACTCCCTCAGGAGCCCCCCGGGACTGCGCAGGGCCCCGCAAACAGCTGCCTGGGGGGCCCGGGGGCCCCCGTGCATGCTCACATGCACATGCACACCTTGAATTGACTCCTACTGTACCTTCACACCCGTCTAAAAAAAGCCCACTCCCGTCGTCAGACGTGCGATATTCGGGTGGCCGGCGAAAGCGCCGCACGTGTTCATGCGCTGACACTCAAAACAAACACACGCACTCCGGATCCCTCCTCCCGCCAACCTATCCGGACATGCTACATTTACTGCAATTAAACAAGCATGCCATTTGAATATCTGGTGACACCTCGCAACCTGCTCTGCGGGCTCTGAATATAATGGTGTCCCCGCGGAGCCCGGGAGAAATTGTCCATGTCACAGTTAATGAAGGAAATTTGCATTGTTATCTCAATTAAGGGCACTGGAATAATGAAGCCCACTTCTGAATTAGTTAATCGACAAAAACTTGTACAAATGTGTTTGCATGGCCCATAGGCATGGCCCGCGGCTAATGTATATTCTTGGGGGGTTAGCAGGGTTACGTCAAGCGGAGGAGGGGGGTGGACGTTAATGAGGCAGGTGCTGCCGGACACTTCTCCGCCACTCCTCGGGAGTCAAGACATTCCTCTGACCCCCCGCAACTGATCCTCTGTCTCTCTCTCTCTCTCTCTCTCTCTCTCTCTCTCTCTCTCTCTCTCTCTCTCTCTCTCTCTCGTTCTCTCTCTCTCTCCCTATCCCTGCCTCTCGCTCTGTCAGTGTGGTTGCTCACCTCCGCCCTCCTCTCTCACCAGACCGCCATGTCAACGCAGGCGTGGCCATGGAAAGGCAGACAGCAGACCCACCCAAGTAGCCTCAAACTAACCGGTGGTGGCTCTCCTTATCCTCCTACACTGGCCAACTCCTCGCCAAATCATACTCTCCTCCACTACCTTCAAAAGATCCAACTTTGACCCTGTGGCTAGAGCTTTTGAGGCCCATGGCACGATACACTAAAAACTGAAAATTATATTAATTTGAAGTTTAATACACACTGCTTACAGAGAACAAACACTTGCAAAAATTATGGCGTTGCCTCTGGACTCTCAAGAATGCGTTCCCCATTGATCCACTGTGCCCTATTAAGTAAGTGCCTGTTGCAGCACGGTCTGTATTGTGCAGTGTGTGTGTGTGTGTGTGTGTGTGTGTGTGTGTGTGTGTGTGTGTGTGTGTGTGTGTGTGTGTGTGTGTGTGTGTGTGTGAAGACTGGTTAAATAAATGTTTGTATAGAGTGACTAAAGGCCATCGCTGAAGTGCTCTCCTGTTCCGGGGCCTCAAGTGGCTGATGAATTATTTATATCAGCTACGACATGAGATGATGGTGGATGAGTGTTGAGGTACTGCACACACGTATACACACACGTGCACAAGCAACTCACAGACATACACACACACATGCATGCACAAACGTGCCCCTGGAAGATTCCAGATACACGCACGCACGCACGCACGCACGCACGCACGCACGCACGCACGCACGCACGCACGCACGCACGCACGCACACACACACACACACACACACACACACACACACACACACACACACACACACACACACACACACACACACACACACACACACACACACACACACACACACACACACACACACACACACACACACACACACACACACACACACACATGCATGGATACATGCACGTGCACGCACGCACATACACACTTTCTCTCTCTCTCTCTAGCTGGGGATTGTTAAGGAGGTCAGTGTGCCAGACAGCCACAGGGTAGGCAGGCAACTCGTAGACAGAGTGCACTCTGGGACAGCAGTGAGGACCAGGAGGGTCAAGAGGGAATGGAGGGTATCATTGCTCTTTTTCTGCTCAATCAACTGGCTACTGGAGCTGGAGGGCAGAACAACAGACAGCCAACCAGCATCCTCCAAACAGAAACCACAATTCACACACAGGAAAACCAGGTTGCCTGTTGCAGCTGGCTGAGGGGAACCGAGTCATGCTTTCAGCCTGTATTCATCCTCCTGTATTTATCCTCTTATCCTTCTAGCATACAATTCTTTCTAGAATGTTACACATGTAATCATATTTATAGTATATTTACAGTACCTCCAGGTTATGTTTTCGCCCCATTGTCTGTTATTAAATAGTAAAGAATAACTCAAGAACGAATGGCAGAATTTTCATGAAACTCTTATGGAAAGATCAGTATATGCCGTGAAGATGACTGATTACAAATGTAAAAGATCAAGGTCACAATCCAGGCAATGGATGAGTGGATTTTCATTTTCAAGCTTGGTGGAAACGACCATTAGGTTCTCCCGAAAAGATCTAAGCTCAAGGTCACAATCAACTTAAATATTTTTAATTCCTCTCAATAGTTATTTGTATTGTTACCATTTATGTCACCCCCAATCAATGTTTATAGAATCAGGATATCAAAGCTCACAAGAGTAACCTGATGAACAATGCACTGCCAAAATCCACTGGCACAGGTCAATGTAGAGATTTTACGAACACACACACACACACACACACACACACACACACACACACACACACACACACACACACACACACACACACACACACACACACACACACACACACACACACACACACACACACACACACACACACACACACACACACACACGCTGTATGACTGTCTTCGGTATTCTGTGAAACGTACAGTAGTAAGTAACACAGACATCCATGTAAATAGATGTTTTAACCTAGCAGTAAGAACCTGCACACAGCACCTTCATGCACTTGTTTGTAATGCTGCTACAATGATGAACCAGAACAAAATAATTGTACTCTTTTGTACTTGCACACAAGATGTAACAATAAAGACACCTTGTGTGTCCATGTCATACGTATATGTTAAGTGATCATTTAGATGTTATTGACATATTCATTTTATTTTATAAAATCAGATACAATCATCAATTCATTGGAATGTTATTTATATAGCCTGTGTATATTCATGCTTTTCATTCTAGTCACAGAGTACAGTACAAGTAAAGTTAAACTACAGAGGCCCAGACTGACCTTCGAGAGATTCCGGACATTCCCCGATGGCTTGCCTGTGCAATCGCTGATGATGTGGCATGCAGTCATCATGACCTGTCAAAACACAGGACAAAATAGTTAAGACAAAGTTTTGATTCAGCCCAGAAACACTATGACAGCAGGTCATATCAGCGAACGCGGCATGCCATGAAAGAGTTCAGCTCCGCCTGGCAGAGCTGAGCCCACAGACAGCGAAAGAATAGGCAGTCAGTTATCACAATTAGCGATTCAATATGGTTTTAAGAATCAAGAATGAATGGTTTGTTTAATTAACAGATCAGCACTGCTGTAAACACAAGTAACGTGGTCTGTGAGGAGATGTGTGAGCAGGTGACGGTCAGAGCAGCAATTCTAAATTGACAAGTAAAGTTTTGTTAATTAATATCAATGGACGGTTGGTCCCCAGCCCCAATATACATACAAGGTACCAGTATACGGTACATGGTTATGCCTTATTGCACATTCTAAAATCCAGACACAAGCCACCCCCTCCCTATTGCTGCTATAGTAATTCCTCATGGGGCTTTTTCCTTTTCCTTATCTTATTATCTTTAGCTTTATTAGTGTTATTGATTTCATGTTGATGTTGCACACA
Organism: Gymnoscopelus braueri; assembly: GCF_963280865.1. Taxonomy (NCBI): domain Eukaryota; kingdom Metazoa; phylum Chordata; class Actinopteri; order Myctophiformes; family Myctophidae; genus Gymnoscopelus; species Gymnoscopelus braueri. The sequence continues at coordinate 24,800,901 of NC_137618.1, read as the reverse complement.
GTATTGCAGACCTTAACACACTTGCAATCCGCTGCTTGTACCTGAATGCGTAGTGACAGATTCCTTACAGCTCCAATATGAAAATTGGAGCTGTAAGGAAGAGAGACCCCCAAAAATACAGGCCTGTGCGTGCGTGAAGAGGAGGCAGAGAAGTGCTTTTAATTGATGGATATATTCCCCCAGCGTGGATAAACTAAGGTAGGACAATCTCTTATCTATCTAAGTTGTACTGACTTTGTCGGTGTCTAATGTTACTGAAATAATATCAGATAAGTTGAAGTTGCTGCTGACCTGGAGTGCCTGCATATATATGTTTGCTCATAAATTCATTGTATTTGTTCAAATTAATTGCTTCTGGTTCACATTATGAATGTTAACACCATCCAAACAGAATGTTGCCATGCTGGTCAATCAAGTCGAAATTGAGAAGGAAAAGCCTTTACAATCCTAAAATTACTCATGATTAACAACAGATTAAGACATCTCAGCATATTTCTGCCTCAGTAATCCCTTAACCTCAGATCTATCCATGGCTGAATATGACTAGAGGGATTAAATTCATGCATGGGCTCTCTTTTTTTCACGCTTTCTCTCTGATATGCTAACAATCTTCCAGCAAACCAGGCCCCCAGAGATACGATGTACAACTCCAGCGATCAGTTTAGAATATTTCTCACATAAATAACAAGAGTGTAGGAACTAGCAAAATTTGAACCATGAGTAGTCTTTAAAGTAGCATAAATAGACTCAATGTAATTTTAATTGTTTATCACTGGCTACACAGCACAAATATTAATAGATGTGAAAATAAATGAATCCTATCTAAATGTTTTCATCAAATTAAATAGATATGTTTTTATTTGATGAATTCAATATCACCCCATGAGAAATTATAGCTTGATTTGTTTGTGTCTTCATGTCTTCTGTGAATACTGAAAGATTATCAAGAAAACCAAAATAAAATACCAACATCAAGTTCACCAAGTATCAATGCTTATGCAAAATTCCAAATACATTTGGAGGGCTGGCAAACGCGCACACGCACGCGCGCACACACACGCACGCACGCACGCACGCACGCACGCACGCACGCACGCACGCACGCACGCACGCACGCACGCACGCACGCACGCACGCACGCACGCGCAATTTTTAGGTCAGATTTGATTTGTTATGTCTATTGGTAGGGCATTCCACATTTTGGTGGCAGTATAGTAGGATGTATGTTTACCTACTGTATGAATAGGTCCGAGGAGCTCCCTCTGCTGTTATGCTCATGGGCGTCTCTCACTCTGGAGAAATAGTAGTTTGACATGGGCACTGTTCCTCTGAGTTTTTGAAGACCAGACCAATTGCAAGTTGCTGTACTCTTCCACCCTGAGCCATCCCAGACTAGCAAATTGAGCTTTGGATAGGTGAGTCCTGACAGCAACCTCAACCTGACAGCAACACTGCAGCCTCAACCTGACAGCAACACTGCAACCTCAACCTGACAGCAACACTGCAACCTCAACCTGACAGCAACACTGCAGCCTCAACCTGACAGCAACCTCAACCTGACAGCAACACTGCAACATCAACCTGACAGCAACACTGCAGCCTCAACCTGACAGCAACCTCAACCTGACAGCAACACTGCAGCCTCAACCTGACAGCAATACTGCAGCCTCGCAAGACATCATGGGAAATGGATGCGACTCAGTGACTCATGTCACAGCAACTTAAACTCTGATACTAAGTTAATCCCATGATATGCTTGTAGCTGAACTGGAATGTGGCTTTTTTTTAATGTAACAATTATAACACATATCATAACTATCTATGTCTTTGCTTTGTTAATTAAGCAAGTTTTAATTAATTTCATAATGAGATGTATGAAATCACAGTGTCGAACACATACACGTGTTTTAGCGTGTGTGTGTGTGTGTGTGTGTGTGTGTGTGTGTGTGTGTGTGTGTGTGTGTGTGTGTGTGTGTGTGTGTGTGTGTGTGTCGATCTGAGTGGGTATGGATGTTTGGGTGATACAGCCTCCTCCTCCAATGCACAGCCAGGGTGAACGGCTGTTTGATTAATTCTGATCCACTTAATTAGGAAACTGACAATTTCCCGCGTGAATACTGATAATGCGGGCTACCGCTGTCATTGACTGTTATTGACTGATGGGTTCATTAACACTGCGAGTAACAACTGAGAAACATGTTTGGTAAATTGAACAGCTTTCTAGTCTGAAGCATTCTGAATTGAAAGGTACAGTGTCACACCAAACAGATACTGCAACACTGTGACGCTTTCTATATCCTAACGTACAGTAAACAAATGATTTCTAAGTCATATTATGTCAATGTTATATGCATTTTCTTTATTTAAAACTTAAAGAGAAAGTTTGTATGTGTTTGACGTGAATCCTATCAATCTACAAATGTAAAAGTCCCACAAAACACTTTGTAATGCACTCTAAATGACAGCTTTGAATGATTTGTGTTGAGATCAAGAGAGATAGCAAAGATGCTTACATGCTAAATTTGCAACAAAGTATGAGAAACAATAAAGGTATAATAATGATTGAGTGTACTTGCATGTTGTGCGCGTGTGTGTGTGTTGCATTTGATACAGTGTGCGTGAATGTACGCTTGTGAGCGTGTGTGTGCATTGCCACCTATGTTACCTATCGTTGTTGTCGGGCGGAAATCTACTGTTACGTCTTTCAACTTTTTTATGTTTTTTCGTAAATTAATGTCATACAAGAGTGTCGCACAAAAGTTATGAAAATAGCCGATCTACAAGCTCACAACGTGTCACATCGTGACACGAGAGCTTAAATGTTTTTCTAATTTAAGAGTCATCCGTTTAATTTACATTTTGATGTGATTCTCAAAAGAAAGAAAATCTGTAATATTATCCAGTCAGCCAACTTTTCCTGACTTTCCTCGCAGATACATTCACGGAATCTTCCACTTCTATGTCGTTCCCACTTTCTAAAAGAAAATTGATTGACTTTTATCACCAATACGAAGTAAGATATCAGCTTCCTTCCTCCCACGGCGTGATAGATTGGGATGGCAGACCAACAGGCCAACAGTGAGGGAATGTGAGGAATGTGTGTAAGGAGGTATGAGGGCTATGGATGGATGTGTTGGGAGTGCAGGGGGGGGCAGAGGGCACTCTTTCCCCCGTGGAGATCTCTACAGTGGAGGAGACAGTGATAGTATGGACCCCCAACCCTCAGGCCGGCCAACAATCCCTACATGTCCAACTCCTGCTGATTGCCGGCGACTCTGCTAAACAATGCCTTTATTCTCCATGCACTCTCTGTCTCTCAGCCTCTCTTTCTCTCTCCGTCTCTTTCTCTCGCACTCCCACGCTCTCTTCTTAATAAACCCAGGCACACTTCAACATCGAACAGCAACACACACAATGAGAAAACAAGTGGAACCCTTTAAGAATGCCCATTAAGTCTGTTCCCGGACCTGGTCGGAATGTGATCATTTCAGGCTCTATTCATCACTCTGATCTGAGGACACATCTGCAGCATCTGTCAGATGGCAAGCAAAGGTGCCCAAACATAAAATGTATATATTCCTTCGTGAGTCAGCTACCCCTGCAGAACAACAGCCTCTCGTCTCCTACACACACCTCGGCACAAATCTACTTAGCCAATATTGAAAAGGCCTGATTATCCTTAATTCTGATATATTGCTTTGGTTCATTAGAAAAACACACAGAAACGGGAAATATGATCCATTTCTGTGTTGCTCCCGTTGCCGTCTCGGTGCGGGCTCCCACTCGCTCCTACAAAACCCATTAAACGTGAACTTTCATTTGCCTGGTACACACACACACACACACACACACACACACACACACACACACACACACACACACTCACACACACTCACACACAGTGTCTGTGCACTTTATGCGTTGGAAAAACTTGAGGGAGGTCAGGTTTGGCATCAGGTTCCTACATTATAAGTTCATATTTAGCAAATTTGGGTCACACATCAATTTGGTGGAAGACTAGAGGATATTCTCTCTCGCAAGAGAATATCTGTACATTCCCCATTCCCATCTGAGAGGTCGTTTGTGTTGTTCCACGTCTTCGCCACTTCCCACAGCCCTACACCAGCTCACCCTCCTTTGAAGTCAGCTAGAATTACTTATGACACAATAAGCTGCAACAATGAAGCTACAAAAGAGACTGGACTTTAAAGGACATTCCTCTTCGGAGAACTCCACCCAAAATAACACTTTGAATGCTCAAGTAGCCATCGCTTGAGACTTTTATAGCCGCGGCACAGACTGAATTTGTGTGATACTGTACGTATAGGAAGCAAGAAGCATGAATCTCCAATGTTGCAATAACATGACAGATTTGTTGCGTGGCAAAATCCAGTTCAGACACACACACACAACGTATATGATAGTGAGTGCTGTCAAATGATTGTCACCTCATAATAATCCAGGTTTTGGCAGAAAGAGCTTAACCAGAGCTTCCACGCTGGCCACAGGCCAGGCTGGTGGTGTGGCTTGGCTTTCCCAAAGATGGAGGGATCAGGGATGAGTCTGGAATGGGCCGAGAGGAGTGGAGAGGAGTGGAGTGGAGTGGGGGGCCGGGATGGACTGTCTGCAGACACAATACTGGCACCATGACAACAGACGCCCGTCAAAACTAATCTCACAGACACGTCGATATACTGTACGATCATACGAATGGTGTCCTTCCAAATGCTATACACCCATTTTGAAAACAACAACTGCCCCCAAAAACTGTTCTAAAAAAAACAGTGTACGTAAACAATATACAGTATAATAATACACTGTTTTTGAAGATTTCGTAAATATAGACCATCTATCTTCATTTAGCATGTTGCTACTATCTGAAAATGAGTTGCAACAATATTCTAAAATCTATTCGTTGTGCTTGCCAGCAATCATTTTACAGTCGAGGACACATTACACTTGTTTTTATAGGACATACTGTATACACTAATCCTGCGTAATGTGATGATGACACATGACCTGTAAATTGCTGATACACTGATGAAGGCAACAAAATAATTTTTCAAATAAATACATTTTCTTCACTGCATCTGGAACTCTCGTGTTTCTGTCGCGTAATCTGTGAGTGCACTGAAACGTGTTCACAAACTATAGTGTGACGGCAATCCAAGTATAACGTTGTTTTGGTTCAGAGGAGAGCCAATAAGGCCGAAGCTGTGAGGTTGTTGTAAAGCCAGCGCCATGGCACTATATGGTAATGCGATACACTTGAGCTCTCCAGTAAGAATACGGCTTTAAGCATCTGGAACATGGCGACAACAGACTGCACCCTTTACTCTGCAATTACTGTCCTAATAATATTTGTAATCACACAGGTCATCACACGTGTTTCTTTTTTTCGTTTTCTTTTTTTCGGGGCGAAAACCTGTCGTATGTGGGTTGACGTTGTACCAATTGGGCGGAAGAGCGAGAGGGACATTTGGACATAAAACACTGTTAATGGTCAGAGCATCATTAAGGGATCCTTCTTCATAACTGGCTTCACGGGGGGCAAAGGAATGATCAAGAATAATGTGCGGTGCTTTGTAGCCACATAGGTCACTGCCTGCATACAAATCTGCAATAAGGAGCAGAGGCGGGGAAGGAGAGGAGGCGGGAGGGAGGGGGGGGGGCTGGAACAGTGGGTGGGATAAACGGAGAGAGAGATGGAGACAGACAGACAGACAGACAGACAGACAGACAGACAGACAGACAGACAGACAGACAGACAGAGGAGAACAGATCTCAAAAGGCCATTCCATTTCTGTGTATCGAGTTCAGAGATTCTGTTGGTCCTGGCAGGGAAGGGGAGGGGGAGAGAGAGAGAGAGAGAGAGAGAGGGGGGAGGGGGGGGTTGAGGAGAGGGGTGGCTATTTGGGAGAGTTAAGGGAGAGGAGAGGAGAGGAGAGGAGAGGAGAGGAGAGGAGAGGAGAGGAGAGGTAAAGGGGATAGAGGGGCTGCCTAGTGCAGGCAGAGGCCCAGAGCTGTATTCAGTGGGGGTTGGCCACTCCAGCTCCGACGCTACTACAAAGCTGGACTCCTAGGGCTCATGAATAAGGCGAGGAAATGATCAGAAAAAAAGGGAAAAGAACCCTGAGAGATATTTAGACAGATGGCCCACTTAAAACGACGCAAAGGACACAGAGAGAGAGAAAAGTGATTTTAATGAAACTTCAGATTCTGCTAATAATTGATCTTTATCTCTCCACCCCTCGTCCCCCTCCTCAAAATCGTCCTGGAAAAGGTGAGGGGAAAATTTGATGTGTTACAAGTGCCTTTCCAAGGGGACATTAAATGGCACTGGTTGCTTTAGAATCCTTTAGATTGAATTAAATTTATATCATGAGAAGAGGACTGGAAAGAGAGAGAGAGAGAAAGGCGGGGAATCAAATGGAAGACGTTCAAAAAAAAGAAAGAAGAAAGAACTGTGGAGCCAAAGAAAATAGATAGCAGGGGACTTCTGTGCTCCTCCAGACGTTCTTAAAGGGCCACTGAGAGCCTTTGAGAGAGAACATGCTAGTCAGTATTTTTAGAAATTTCATTTGATGGGATTCTGGCAAACATCTCTGCTCTGGGCCTTAGATGTAATATCAAATGTTACTTGCTGGGGACAAGATTATGTTTTATGAATTTAGTGAGCATGAATTATTAATGGACCAGCCTGCTATAAAATGTCGAAAATTATTAATAATTATTTACGGGTGAGAGGGGGGGAGGTATAGCATACTGTATGTGATAAAAAAAAATCAAATAAATGTTTATTATTTGACCATATCAAACCTTCACACTCGAGCTGCTTCTTCATAAGAGAGAATGTTTCAAGGGGTCCTCTGGGCGCTATTAGCATAGCTGTGGGTTACTGAAGACCTTGAAAGGTACACCACATGTGGAGTACGCAGATACATTATAGGTGCATTTATATCTTAAACTACTTGGACTTAGAAAACTTAAATGTCCTCTGGGAGGCAACGTGTGGCTTATAACAGTTGAAATGTACAGAATCACCATAACTCTGCACTTTAGGGCAGAAAGGACGGCCGGGCCGTCTCCTGGAGCGCACTTCACCATATTAACGCTACACACCCCTGATACGGCATCAACCGAAGACCTACCCACCATCCTTTCAGAATCATAATCCATTTCCACTGCTATTGTCCTCCATGGCATAGCCTCGCACCATGAGATCACCAAATGAGTGAGCGAGAGAAAAAGAGGGCGAAAGTGGAGAAATAGCGTGCCTGTGTGCTGTGTGTGTGTGTGTGTGTGTGTGGAGGGTGGGGGCACTCTCACCAGCTGAATGCCTATTAGGGGGTCCCCTGAAACCCATCTACCCATCCCACCCACAGTCTCCCCTCGGCCTCACCCGAACCTACCCAGGCCTAATCATACGCTTGGATTTCTCCCTCTGCTCTTAGATGACATAGCCATAGCATTGCAGCAAATAGCTGTTAACCACTGCACCTCTAGAAGGCGGAATTAGATTTAGGATAGTGATGCGGCCCAGAACAGCTTGACACCCAGTCCCTGTTCCAGTCTTAACCCAACATTGTGTGCTGTGTTTATTAACCCCTCTAATGCATCCCCTAGGGAAGTGTGTGTGTGTGTGTGTGTGCGTGCGTGCGGGCAACCGTAAGCCTGTATACCAAGTGCAGGGTCTCATTACAGAGTGAGTGAGCAATAGCTGTTCTGCTTGGTCGACGAAGGGAGCAATGAGGTGCGCCTCAGAAAATGGGTTTTCTGGATTTTGATTAATCTGATTTTGTGTTCCTCGCTAAACCGAAATCAACAGAGAACTTAAAACGTTTCTAATACTGGGCATCACACACGTGCACGCACACACGCACACACACACACACACACACACACACACACACACACACACACACACACACACACACACACACACACACACACACACACACACACACACACACACACACACACACACACACACACACACACACACACACACACACACACAGGTTCTAGTGTAAATGTAAAACCATATAATAAATACATAAAACACAAAAAAATCACACGGAAAACAGTATGTTTGTAGATGTAGAGTTCATCTTCTGCTGCTGAATGCTAGCTGCCAAGGATGAGCATGACTTGTGCTTGTGTGTTTTTCTATAAGAGGGAGAGTGCTCACTTAGAGCCAAACATGCCCTTAGCTGACCTTTCTAGTGTCCCGTGATTATGATGGCCTGCCATTATTGTAAACACTCTGGGTGTGACACTGCAACACACATGTACAAACCCACACCACACTACACACATACGCATTGCAGCCATTTCCAAGGCCTTGATAGCACACCAGCATTGATTTTCACTTAAGTCCGACAGGTCCGTCTCACACACGCACGCACACAAGCACACACACACAAGCACACACACACAAGCACACACACACACACACACACACACACACACACACACACACACACACACACACACACACACACACACACACACACACACACCCACACCTCTAACCCCTACCTTCCACAATATTTACCTAGTCACCAATAGTGGATGCCCTATTGTCCGGGCAGCATATGGACAGAGAGGTGTACAATGTGGCGGAGAGGCCTCTGGGCCTGGGTCTATTCAACTAGACACTGCAGGGGAGCTGCACATGATATGACCTCTTCATTTGATTGTTTGTTTCGATCTCAATACACCTGTATCTGTAACTGCTCTATCTCCTGGTTCCGCTCCTGACTCCGTTCTCATCCCATTGTCCCCTTTCTCTTCATATGTTATGTGGCTGGAAATTACAGCTAGATCCCATTATAGACAGTGTATACTGTATATATATAAATATACACGTACCAAAGTGTGTGTCACTGAAAACAAACCGTGAGGGCCAACAAAATCAACCTCATGCTTTACTTGGCATTTGCACGGTTGCAAAAGGACTATGTATAACTTCAACCAAGACAGAAATGTTTTAGCCACCATGTTCTATCCATATGAATGGAGATTCAGCCATTCAACACACCAAAGCCATCCTTTCAAGTAATATTTCACTTTGGTACAACATTAGCGCTCCTTTATGGAGGTAGCAGTCAACCTTCAACAATAGCTGCCTGGGGGATCGGCTAAGCTTTTACCCCCTCCAGTTTTCAATATCAATCACTCCAAAAGGGGATACATGTATTCCCAAAAACGGTGTGTAATCTGCAACACAGGGTGAAATAATATTACCTGGATTCACTTATTTCCTTATTTGATTTTCAAATGTAATGTTTACACAAAGTCTTTAACATTAAATTATTTAGCTGTAACTAAAAGTCGTCAATGCTGCCAATGTTTGTTTGTTTTTTCTTGAACACTCGAGGCAGGAAAGTGCTCCAAGAAATCTAGACAAATAACACTATCTTAACACAAAACATAAAGGTGAAGTACCTATCCTTCTGTCTCTCTCCTTCAAGCAGCCCAAACCAGTCTGATAGGCTTCAGAGTGATGGATGCAGGGCCAGGATGGATGAAGGTCTTAGGCCAGTTTCACCCCAGGTGGTGGCCAGGGGCCACAGCAGAAACTCTCCCCAGGAATGCAGGGGCCAGAGGTTAACCTGCAGGGGACAGGTACGGTGACAGGCCACTATTGGCTCCAAAACATCAGAATCATATATAGTCAGCATGGATATGGTCCATATGCACACGCACACACACATACACACATCTGCACACAGGCACAACGCACCCGCACACTTTTGAAGCAGTAGGGTGCTCTCTGAGACCGTTGCTGTCTAGCAGTTCGAAAAGTCGATTGATTGCTAAAATGATGCATGGCTAACTTCATGCGAGCTAGTTGAGACAGATATACCACAGTGAGTCACATGCACACACATCACCATGTGGGTTATGTAACTGTGAAGTGTCAAGAGGCTGACCAATTTGGTGTCTTTTTCAAGCTCACTTCGTACAGTACATGCTTATTCAATCACTGATAATTATTGTCATCTCTAAGGCCCAAATCTGTGTTTGACAGAGGAGTCTAATCAATGTGTTTGTAAGCTCTACCCGTCTAGTGCGTTGTCCTAGAAAACATTAAGATTAAAGAAGAAAGAAAGAAGAAGGACGCACTCAGAAAAGGATCTGTTGACTTGTTTTTAAGCGTCCAATTTATGCCTTTACAGACCACAAAACATTTTCGGCCTTCATCATTCTCTGAGGAATGATTAAGGAGGTTATTAAGTATGAGTTATTAAACAAATATTGTGTTTTGTGGCAACACTCATACTCAGCAACAACCTCAGTTCCACTCATGTCGATACCATTTCATTAAACCGTTCAAAACTGATAATCATGGCAAAGGCATGGAAGGGGGTCCCCTCTTCTGTGATTTCTTCCTTGCCTTTTCCCAAGTTTTCCTTGGGAGTTCTTCCTAATCTGATCGAGGGTCTAAACCCTCTACGGTCAGGGGGTGTCAACCTTGTTAAAAGTGGGCTTGTAAGGCCTTTGAGACTGATTAACCATTTAAACCCTATATACTTAATTGGCCGGGGTCCCCCAGGGCTCTATACTTGGTCCGCTCCTTTTTACCTCTACTCCAAATGTCTTTGTCGGATACAGCCAATTTACAAGCAAACAACGTGTCGCAACAGATGAGGGCATAGGGACGTTATGGGTTCATGGGGTTAAGGGATATACAAAAACTTGAGTTAAATTCAATCTTGATTTTGAACAGGTATATGTCCTCATGTCCTATTATATAAAATCCGGGGATCACAGACAATCTTGTAACCCATTACTTCCTCCAAAATCCGGAGAACGCTGTCCCAGAATGACTGTATTTTCTTACACGACCAGAATATATGTGAATGATTGGCGTTCAGATGTCCACACTGTCTCCAACAATACTGCTGCTTTCTCAGTTGTTTACTTTTGATTTTAGGTGTAATATAAAAGCGTATTAAATTCTTCCACCCAAATTCCCTCCATTGTTTAGAGTTTGTTGAAGATAGTTGTTTTACACATGGATCTGAAGTTTATTTACTAAGTGGGCCATTTAAACGGACTCACTTGTTCATGATTAGTTTTGCTTTGCTGCTATCACCACTGCCAGCTCAAAATAATGCTTGGATGGAGAATGGTCCATTGTACACTGCTAGTACTGCACATATCTGGTGGTTGCTGGGTGAACATTTTAATAGTTAGAATATTCTTCTGCTCGGCACCAGAGGAATGGCCACACAGACAGGCCACACCTGCTCCCACATAAGGTTACAATGTTCGGGTAGGATCCAGAAATGCATAGCTTGCATTTCATTACTGCATCTTTTTTGACGAGATGAGTTGAGATATGCCTGGAGGTATGGTGTTCTGGTTCTGCGTGTTGGGGTTTAGGTGATATATCTCCCCACTTTTTTAAATGGATGTCTTCTAATTGTGCTGAGCAGGGAGTATGAAGAGGAGCCTGAACGCCAAGATCAAATACGATATTCAAGCTTGTATTTACATTGTAAATAAAATACATTTCCAATCTATATGTGAGTGATCTGACAGAAAAAAAAAGACAGCGGAAAGGGGAGCGACTTCAGTCACCAGCTTCATCTACTCCTTTACCTGTGCGCACAGGAGCGTTACGGCAGGTGACGTCTGATATTATAGCCCTGAATATTCATGATGGGCAAGGTTCCAAGAAGCGATGACGGTGAAGGAGAAACGGAGAACGAGGGCTCGGTTGAAAAAAAAGAAGCAGGAGTCAAGTCTTGGAGCAGGGGAGGGGTGGGGAGCAGGGTGGGAGCAGGGTGGAAGGGGTGTGCGGGTGATACTGCATGGTCAGAGGCAGGGATCATTGATTTCGACACTAAGTGAAGGACAAGGGGCTCGATTCCAAATCGATGACACAGTCCAAAATATCTGGTGTGCCGCGCGCACGGGGGCTCCCCGGATCAACGTGCAAAATACAGAGTTGCACAAATTCTGTCGGACACACGCGCGTGAAAGAAATAAATAAAAAAAGCCTTTGACCTCTTCCATGCGTACACAGGGATGAGAAAGAGAGGGGGAGGGAGAGACAAAAAAATAGACTGATACAGTAAATGTTCACAGACACATTTTGAAAGAGCGACACGGAGGAACAATGGGAGCCTATGACGTATATGATGTTGTTTTTCCTCCATCATTTTTGCCCCCCGCCCGGCCCCCCAAAATGTCTGTATAAAAATGCATGGCATATGCAAAGGAGGTCCACTTATGGGGATCCTATAGAGAACAAAGCAGTGGGTGTGATGGACTAATTAAGGAGAGCCTGTGTACTCAGACATCAATAGCTCCTTGCAGATCTCTGACCAATCATAGGGGGACACTACTGATTACAGAGACACACACACACACACACACAATGAAAACAAGGCAGCAAAACAAACACAATTTTTGAATACCACAAACTGAGTATTCTGACAAGCCTACAGAATTGGTAAAAACTCTGGAACCTTTGTTTCCTCCACTTCGATTCGCACAGCACTAGATTTCTCCGTATACGGACTTCAGTAAGACGAGATAATTTAACAATTTGTTAGCGAACCAAGGAAAGAAGTGAATTGATTGATTTACCCCCATCCTCTTGACTGGTTCAAGATTTGGGAGAGCGGAACATGGGAAAAGGGTCTAAGAATGGGAGAGGGGCTGATTGTCTTCCAAGTGGAGGTGCGAGCAGAAATTAAAATGTTTCATCTAGAACAATCAAAATGAATGTGGTGCATTTAGAGGAGAGGAGAGGAAAATCAATGGCTCACTGGCTGTGGTGAAAGGGACGGCACCATGAATGGGGCTTTGCCAGTGGGGCGCGGCAGCTGCCAAATAATCTAGAGGTAAAGAATTACAATAATACTGATGAAGTGTGCACAGGCTTTTAGAGGCGTCGCAAGAAACCCCCTCTGACACAGGCACAACAATGCCATCTAATTCTACTAGCCTCTCGAGTGCCCTGAAAGACCCTGACACCCAGATCAAACACCAAGGAACTCCACCACTATGCAGAGAGAGAGAGAGAGAGGAGGAAGAAGAACAAGAAGAAGAAAGGGGGTTGCTGTATTATTTAATTGGGATTAAGTGCTTTCAAATACGTTTTTTTTATTACCTTTAAAATCCAAATCAAGCAATCCCTTCACCAGTTTAAACCACCAGTTTAAACTCAAGCCTCCCTGATCTTCCTGGTCGGTTTGCCTAACTGCTAATCTGCCTGCCACCACTGCTCTGAACACACGCAGATGAAAGAACAGCAAAAGTGAGAGAGAGTGAGAGAGAGAAAGAGAGAGTAGGGGTGGCACAACAGCAACTACACCTTCACAACATTTTGAGAACGAATTGGAGGCAGACAGATAGACCGGCGCAGAAAAAAAGCTCTACAAGCCCCCCCATCATCTATTTTTAATGCCGAGTTTAATTTACATTTTCTTTTTGCTGCCGATAAAGGCGGACAGGGAACACAAGGACGGTGACACCCTGAGAGCTCCCTGGGTCACAGGCCAGCAAGTAAGCTGTCAGAAGCAGGGTACTGATTAGAATAAATCTACACACTCACTAGAGGTCAGCTCTGGCCTCTGGTACCGCCTGACCCACAACTCACTCAGGCTTGGTTGCGTTCGTGCGACGTGCACGTGCGCACGTGTTTGCACGCACGCTTGTTTGTGCATGTGTGTGAGAGTGTTTGGCTGGCCGGTGTGTGTCCGCCGCGGGTTCCGCGTCTTTGTGGGTGCGGACACGCGTGCGGCCGTGCAAGAGAGAAACGTGTGCATTCGTATCTTTTTGCTGGCTGGATATGACACTTATTGCCTCAAGACGAAAAACATTTTATCATGAGAACTCCCGGAAGAAGCTCAGATACCCCATAAAGTCCTCAGTGTTAATATCACCCATTTGTTACTCTGAGAGTGTATAAATGTAATTTGGTTACCATTGTACAGTCTCAGAATTACAAATGGACACATTAACACTGAATGGTAGAGGGGCTGCCATTGGAAACAGAAGGTCCAAGGTTCGAGCACCGGCAATGTGTCGAGGTGTCCCTGAGCAAGACACTTACTTAACCCCTAACTGCTACCCCCTGCGCTGGGTGAAGCTGAATCACCCAACTGAATTTCCCCTCTAGGATCAAATAGGTCTAATTGTTATTTAACAGCTACTTCTGTTAAATAGACACACACACATACACACTGTGGGGCATCCGGGTGGCCACCGCCGTGGTGACTGGGGTTTGATTCCTCAGCGGCGCCTCCGACTTGGCTGGACGTTCCATCAAAGACAATTGGCCGTGTTCGTGGGAGGGAAGCACCCAGGGAGGGTGATCTCTGTCGTTGTACTAGCGATTCCTACAGGTTGGTCAGAGCGCCTGTTCAACAGGGAGAGGAACTAGGTGGGATAGCGTGTTCCTCCAAATGCGTTACACCCTCATAGGGAAACTCCAAGAGGTGTATTGGAGGACCCACGTGCTTGTATACACCCACCCACATGGCCAACTGTAGGGGTTAGCAGTGACAGGGAACGACTAAATTGGCAGAAAAGTGGCTCCTCCTGGCCGCGCGTCGAAGTGTCGTTGAGCAAGACACTGAACCCTGCTTGGTGCCTTGCGTGGTTTTCTCCAACATCGGTGTGTGAGTGGGTGAATGTGATTTGAAAAAAGCACTTTGGAGAAACATATATATATTTCATATATATATATGTATTATATCTATATAAAGATTTATATAAATGCAGTCTATTTACCAAAATAAAATAAAAAATTAATTAAAAAGAAAACACAAACTACCCACAAAAATGTACAACTTTAAAAGTAAAAGTGAGCAGTGTTGTCCTTTACTCCTTTAGTGCGAGTAGAAGGGGGACAGCCCTGCACTATGGGATGGAAATCCAACACACATAAACAGTAGACTCCAGCTCAGGGGCTCAGAGGGCAGGACCCTACGGTCCTTTTACTGAGGATGAAAGAGCTTGCAGTGAATATAAAAGGTGAGGCTGCCAACATACACACACATGCACACGTAATACTCACAGTAAAATCCTGAGTGTTCATTTAACTCACAGTTTTAAAATGTACGGTTACATTTGAACACTCTTTGAGTTACAAATAGATAAATGAACACTGAGGATTTTACTGCACGCACACATGCACCCACGCGCGCGCACACACCTCGTACAAAGCGCTGGAGGCTATCACAGTGTGAGCTACCATTGTGTGAGCTACTGTACCATGTGGGATGTTGCTTGGCCCGCAACTCTATGGAGGGTCTGTAACAACTCTACCTGCTGTAGAGTGAAGTGAGGTCGGACTATGTACCTGCACAGCTGAGTTGTACTACATTCCCATTTAACCCCTTAAACCCCATATACTTCATTGACTAGGGTCCCCCCAGAGGTCTATACTTTCCTTTTTTCCCTCTACACCAAATCTTAGAGAGAGATTCCTGTCTATGATTGGCTGCCAAAAAAAAAATTGAGAGGGGCCGATTTTACAGAACATTTGAGTCACACATTGAGAGGCTGCGACGCAGAGCCAAAAGCGATTTCACTTACACCCTAGGTGCCACAAATGTCACTGTTTGTTGCAGAGACATTATTTTTTTCCCTGACCAAATTAGGTACAAACTAGAAAAAGTGCTCCTCGGAGCACAGGTCTCCGCCAGGTCAGGTAGGTTATTGTGGGCCAGCAATGTTTGGAATTCGCCAATCAGGATGGAATATAAACAATTGGACGGAACCATCTTGATCACTTGACTATAGGGATAATGTGTACTGATTTGCATGATGTTTGGACAAAATTTGTATGAGTAATATAAAAAAGAAAAATCGGCCTCCTGGTGGCGCTATAATAGGGCAATGTTAAAAGGGTGGCGTTTGTTCTTCAACGTAGTGCGAATGTGCGTGCAAAGTTCCACCGCAATCATCCACATTTTCAAGTTGCATTTCTTCCTCGGCTCGCATGCTCGAATCGCATGCTGCATTCATGATTTGAGGCATTTAGTTCAAAACGGACCAATCCTGCAAACTTTGGAAGCCAACCTTAGCCAATCAGAATATGGAAAATCAGACAGATCCGTGTTGATCACATGACTATAGAGATACTGTGTACTGATTTGCGTGATGTTTGGATAAAATCTGTAGGAGCAATATTAAAAAAATGGGTTTTGCACAAATTGGCCTCCTGGTGGCGCTATAAAAGGGCCATGTAAAAAAATTGGGGCAGAGGTTCTGAATTGGCATCCAGGGAGTGTGTGTGCACAGTTTCGCAGCGACCGGGCCAACGGTGACGGAGATTAGCTGTTCACAGACAGATGGACACACGGACGGACGGACGGACGGACGGATGGACGGACGGACACACGGACAGGGGGTAAAACATACTCTCTCGCCATGCCTTTCGGCCTGGCGGAGACAATGATCAATCTTGGGAGTCATGTGACAATGAGTGTCAAACATGGTTTTGATATTCCATGCTGTTTGTCTATAATTGACTTCCAAAATGAGTGGGAGGGGCCTATTTCTTACAAAACAGCATATCATGAACACAGCATCCAAACAGCCCCAAAGTGGAATCACATATTGAAGGGCCTCCATAGCGCATGCTACAAATAGAAATGCTATTTCCCCCCGTAGTTTCCTCGGGTCTCGGTAAGCTGGTGTTCTGGAGCCAGTTGCACCACCTCACACTAAGTTCAAACTTAGCCTAGTTAAATGGCTTTTAAAAAGCCTCCAGGGGCTCCAGGGGTGTATAGCCAACTCACATAGGGAATGGATCACACATTGGGAAAGCAGGATTTCATAATCAGTGCACCATGCATAACATACACTAGACTATGCACTATACTTGTATCGCTAGATGTCACTCCACACTGTCCACTTATGTTTTATCACTTTGTGTGTGCCCAGCATTATTAGCACATCATTTATTTATTTTATTTTTATTCCACAGAAATGCACCCAAACCTGAATAAGTGATAAACCCATGAGAGCAGCAGTGTAACCCGAAAGCCCTCTAATCAAAACATGTAGAATAAATGGGAGAAAGTTAAACAAACACTGGATCATGGAGGGCAGAGAGCTGAACAATAAAAACGCCATCAATCATTCCTGTCAGTTTCCTGAAGGAAATGACCTACGTGTGCTATTGGTGCAGTCTGATACCCCCAAAATATATCTATCTCTGCCAGGCCAGAAGGTCGAAGACCAGAGATCATTTTTGCCCCTGTCTGTGTGTGTGTGTGTGTGTGTGTGTGTGTGTGTGTGTGTGTGTGTGTGTGTGTGTGTGTGTGTGTGTGTGTGTGTGTGTGTGTGTGTGTGTGTGTGTGTGTGTGTGTGTGTGTGTGTGTGTGTGTGTGTGTGTGTGCGTGTGTGTGTGTGTGCGTGCGTGCGTGCGTGCGTGCGTGCGTGCGTGTGTGTTTGTTTGTTTGTGTCAAATACACAGAGTCCAATGCTGAAGTAACACAAACAAACATAAACCATGGCACATAAGCACTGGCAAGTGGCAACATATGAAACCCACAGGTCACGGTATCCCCCATCCCTGGATACAGTCTCTCCATGAGTCCACCACAGAGATCAGTGGTGCCAGAACCATCAGACCTCAGCTTAAAACAGAAGGGGGAATTGGGGGGGTGGGTGGGGAGGGTAAGGGTGGGGGTCAGATCTGGAGAACACTTTCTTCCTCTGACCTATTGTTCTTCCTCAGTATAAAAACACACGGCAGCCTTTCATCCTTTGCCCCGCAACCCAGAGAAACAGGAAGTGTCTGCATCACAGCCTCATCCATCATCTCTGGCCAAAAGACCTGTCACATTTACAGACACTTGACACACATTGTTATACACTCCCAACCTCACTGAACCATGCCATCACAGAGAGCACAGTGTATGCACATCTCTTTCTCGTTGGAGACCTTACCACACCTTCCACTTAAAGGCCCATTCCAGTCTAATTTTTACTTCTGTCAGGACAACTCATAAATAGAAAAGACAAATAATGAAGAATAAGATATATTTATTGAATATAAAATGAGCAATATATTTATTATGGTTTGGCGATGAATTGGATCTGCTTTTAGGTACTCTGATAAAGCGCATTTCCCAACCATAGGGACTCAGAATCCCCCGTGCATAACAGCAGATCCAAAAACAACAGGTGGTAGCATGGGGTGGTGGAGGGTGAGCAGCAATTTTAGCAACAGTAATGAACAGCAGCGCAGCAGCAGCAATGGTGTGTGTGCAGCAAAGCAAGCAGAATGAGAAGTGCAACCTTCCAGCTTAAATAGAGCGGTCTGAGAATGAGATGAGTGTGAGTGGTGAGTGGATGTGTAGGTGGAGCTGATGTGGTCCAATAGTAGGCCATGCTCACTGCACTGAGTTCCCTGACAGAACTTGCTCTGCGCATGTCTGTGACAGGCGCGACGCTCATTTCTGTCAGGACAACTCATAAATAGAAAAGACAAATAATGAAGAATAAGATATATTTATTGAATATAAAATGAGCAATATATTTATTATGGTTTGGCGATGAATTGGATCTGCTTTTAGGTACTCTGATAAAGCGCATTTCCCAACCATAGGGACTCAGAATCCCCCAAAACAGCGCAAACTGTGCAATGTCAGAATCCCCCAAAAAAGCAGATCATTCAGCACCAACCTTAAGCTATGTGTACAGTAGAGCGCCTACCGTCTCCTGATACAGGAAGACCATGCCGATATCCCTCCATTCTTGGAGACAGAAACACAGCTGTGTTCTTCTCTTGGATCAGACACTGGCCATACTAGCATTATGTGATAAATCTATGTGTACAGTAGAGCGCCTACCATCTCCTGATACAGGAAGACCATGCCGATATCCCCCCATTCTTGGAGACAGAAACACAGCTGTGTTCTTCTCTTGGATCAGACACTGGCCATACTAGCATTATGTGATAAAATCTATGTGTTCAGCAGAGCGCCTGCTGATCCTGAACTTCAGGTGTCCTAAACGGTGTCATAAAGCGATGTCCACCTTACGGGTGCCGCACCACGAGTAGGAATCGAAAAGGACATTCTATCTCTTAAATAAAGAAATCAGTAATCAGTACCCATGCACCACCTGGAGCAGCAATTTTCTCTTTTTCATTTTCATTTTCTTTTTCATTTTCCTTTTCCCATTCCTTTTTCCATTCCTTTTTTCCTTTTCTCTCTCTAAGCAAGCATTGCAGCAACAACTTTAAGAGTATTTATTATACCCATAACAGCAGTAGTAAGGTAATTAGCAGTAATAGCAGCGAGCTACAACATTATTCACTCATCAGTTTGAGCCTGAAGAATGTCCTTTGTGTTTAGCCTAACATAACTTTCATAGCTGCAGAGGACCACCGGCCCAAAGCTTTGAGCGTTGCAGCTGGCACTTTTGATGCTGCTGTGGTAGCGGCGCCGATCCTGAAGGAGTGAGATGTATAGCGATCAGAAGGCAGCCCACAGCCTTGACACAGAAGTCGAAGTTTGCAGAACCAAGGACCAGACATGGCTTCCCCCGAATCCGTCATGAACAGCTCTCATTGGCATTGCAGATGGACGGCATGCAGATAACGAGACATGGAGGAGACAGACAAAGATCAGTGTTAGTTTCTGTTATTATCACAGACATACCTTGACCAAGACTCAGATTTTTAGTGTTTTAATTTAATGGTGAAAAGGTGAGCATCAAAACTAAGTCAAGTGGAAAGACAATGCGTGGGATTAAATGAACAAGTAAGAGTGCAGAATTCACAGTGGCTGGATAAAGGTCATGTCAACAGACAAGTACGTTCTATGTTGCTATGTAGTAGCATCATTTTAGCTATAGCATGATGAACATTAGTATAATCAGCATAGTATTAGTACCTTGACTGCAGTAGAATTAGTAGCACAATAAAATAGTAGCAGCAGTGTTAGCTTAGTAGTTTTGTCCGTCAGTACAATGAGTAGTACTAGAACTAGCAGCAGTATTTAGCAAGCATAACTTGAAGCAATGTTAGCAGAACATGTAAGTAACTTAGCAGTAGAATCGTAGGCTAGCACTTTTAGAACTGGCAGCAGCATTTAGTCAAAGCATGATTTGTATCTGTAATGTTAGCAAGTATAGCTTGTAGTAGAATCAGTAGCTAACACTTTAGAACTAGCAGCAGCATTATCCAACATGATTTGTAGCTGTAATGTTAGCAAGTGTAAGTAGCTTATTAGCTGAATCACTAGCTTGCACTTTAGAACAGCAGTATTTAGCTGTATACAATACCGTCTCTAATCAGTAAGAATACTTGTAGGACTCTAACAGCGGCCCTCATCCAAGTTACTTCAACCTTGCATGGACCTCATGGTATCACACCACTAAGGCCTTAAACAAAGCTCCAGACATCCCCAAAACAACTGGTAAGGCTACTTATTGGCCTTACACCTACAACTCATCTAACCCCTGCTCACTTTGCTAGGGTCGGATGACTCAGGGTTGAGGACAGAGTACAGCAACTTGCCATGGGCCTAAGAAGATTGCAATGGGTTAAGCTACCCATGTACCTGCAAAAGTACTTCGTAAATGAATCCCACAGTCACAACACCAGAGGTAGCTCCACTGATTACAGCCAACCGACATTTGGCACAACGAGGGGTTAAATTAGTTCTCCTGCTATGCCACCAAAAGGTGTGAAGGATTGTAACACCCTACTCTCCTTCAAAATGCCCTAAAAGAGTACCTTCAGGAGGCTGCAATTCAAAACTAGCCCCTGTAAAGGTCATACCCTAGCCCCCCCTCTAATAAGTATTCAACAAAAGCCAAAGCATGATTGCTTAGCTGAAGTGTTAGCAACATGTTTGACAACACCACGCCTTCATTAAACGTTAGCAATAAAGCCATTTCCTGATCTCTTTAAATTCAACCGACTCATGTTTTTGTGAAGCAACCATTTGAAGCAACCATTACACATCACATTCCTGTGATGACATAAGCTCTATTATACACTTTTATATGCACCCATTCCATGCCTTTATGTATATAGTCCGCATATCCATGTTGATATCAGACCCATTTCCTTTAATTATCCTGACCTTCCTTTCTTGACACAAAGATGGCGCATGAATGCCACCTTGACTCATCCCACCCCTACAGCAAGTATAGCTTAATTAGCTTTGCCTTACAAGAGCATAGGGGCAACATTAGAACGCAATCAAAAGCTTACATCTGACCTAGCACTGCAGCCAACACAGTATAATAGCCCATTACTTAATTGATTTACTTATTATTATTATTATATTTACCAACCTCCACTACATCTTAGAGGCAACTGAAACTGAGTAAATGATTTGACAACTCCAATGCCATTTAGCCTACATTGCAAATTAAGATTAGCCATTTAGCCTACATTGCAAATTAAGATGACCAGAAAAAGTAGCTACATCAGATGGAAATAGCTATAGCCCCCAATCAGCACATACTAGCTGCAACATTAAATCGATTACCACAATATAATGAACAGTCTGCACACTATAGTCTACTTTTAATATAAACGTTTCCTGTGCACCATAATTCTCTTTACAGCATTGTTTTAAATGCATTCTCCTAGATTGAGATACTGCTGAATAAATCACTATATAGCCTATACATTTTTTAACCACTGTAGACTTACTTGGAACATAATTAATTCCTACACTGGATACTTGGCATTATGCTGCTTTACTCAGGAAAAATCTGCATACTACTGCAACTGCAACACTAAAGCAAGATAAAAATAAATTACTATATTACTTATAACTGTGTTTTATAATAAGCAGACATGGCAACCCAAATGCGGTCCCACTGCCCGGAGGGAACGCACTAAGATTGGTCAATGAACTATACCAAGTTTGAAAACACAAGAGCACAACTAGCTCTTCATCCACAACTGTACTTCCCTATCCTACTCAAGATGACGGCCAGACTGAGCATTAACCGTTTCTAATCAGTACATTATATGAAACATAACAGTTGAGCAATGCACTGCATAAAAGTGACGCTAAGTAATGGTCCTCTCTGCTCACAGTCTGCAACACTGACTGCACAGTGTTGCCAAGTTTTGAGAGAGAAATCAGCCAGACTAGAAACATCCTAAAGAAGCGACTACTAGCCACAAGAAAACTTGTATTTAACCTGTATACATTGCCATAACCTCACCCACTTTACTCCAGAACCTGTGACAGTTGAGTATGAACTACATTGACTGTAGCACTGAGCACATGACAAGGTCCCTCTGGGACAATGTGGCATAGTAGGCCTATCAGGTTCCTTGCACCCATGCATGGGCATAATATTTTAACCATTAACAAACGGGGTCATACCTATGTTCCCCGGACCTATGTTCCCCCACTAAGGTTATGGTTAGGGTTAGGTTTAGGTTAGGTCCTATATTCCCCTGATTATTAATTTCCCCCTCGATCATCATCCTAAAGTCCTCATAATGTTCTTTTACCATGATAACGATTTGAAAACTGTTTTGAATATTATGAACGTTTTAACAACAAAATAACAGATTAATCTGGGGGTCCTTCACATGGACTGGTTTAGTCAACATAATTTTCTTAAGTGATTTAACAGAAAACAAACACAAGTCACTTATAATAAGCCGACATGGCAACACTGATTTTGACAGCGCTAGTCCTTCAGACGCGCACCAAACACACCAAACACACTGTTCTTCTATACTTGAGAGGACTTGAACTGACTTCCAATCCTTGCCTTATTTATGCCCACAAATGACTCGACAGCCTTGATAAATGAAAAGAATGCACATGTATACTCTGCATTAAAGCCTGACCACTGAATGATTATAAAATAAATAGAATATTGACCTGGATTCTCTACATGGATTCTCGACATGGAGTCTCGACATGAAGAACAGCAGGGAAGCAGTCAAGCAGCCAGCAGCTGGCCAAGGTTTCATCTCGAAATAAGCAGCACCCGGGTGACGTGATCACTTTGTTTTCTTAACAAACAATTGCGATTTCAGTGTAAATTACCGCACCACGGTAATGCCAAAGACAAGAACAAAAGCTGCTCCTTGGTCTCGGCTACAGATGGTCTACCTGTGCGAGTTCTTCTAGCCAGATCAACTTTCTGTCTCACCAAGATTGTATCAAAGCAGAGCATTTCATGCATATTAGCCTGCTCAGTGGAGTCCGTATTTGAGAAGCCATTTGAGCAGCAATTTTAGCAACAGTAATGAACAGCAGCGCAGCAGCAGCAATGGTGTGTGTGCAGCAAAGCAAGCAGAATGAGAAGTGCAACCTTCCAGCTTAAATAGAGCGGTCTGAGAATGAGATGAGTGTGAGTGGTGAGTGGATGTGTAGGTGGAGCTGATGTGGTCCAATAGTAGGCCATGCTCACTGCACTGAGTTCCCTGACAGAACTTGCTCTGCGCATGTCTGTGACAGGCGCGACGCTCATTTCTCACCATTAGCATAGATTGCCCCTGTTGTCAATACATGTTGTGTGAATAAAGTGCATACTTTAGTAGATCTCAGCATATACACCATTCACTGCCATACATGTTGGGACTTTAAAGTGGCTAGGTACTATATAGGTCATTCACCTTTTTTTAAATCACTATGCAGATCCAGAAAATTACTGTATTACTCCAATACGACCATTTACATGACTGGGAAACTCCTTACAAATTCTGCATGTCTAACTAAACGTTTCACTAATGTTGATAAGATTTTTCTGATACATTCTGTAATGTTTTGTGAGTGTGTGTGTGTGTGTGTGTGTGTGTGTGTGTGTGTGTGTGTGTGTGTGTGTGTGTGTGCGTGCGTGCGTGCGTGCGTGCGTGCGTGCGTGCGTGCGTGCGTGCGTGCGTGTGTCTGTGATAATTTACTGCCATTTAGAACTTGTTTTGGTGTGTGCTTGCTGTCCTTGTTGTAATTTTTTTTTTATTATCTTCCACGCTGCATTAGTTGGCTAGCCGTGATAGCAGCATGCGCCACAGCAAGTGCTAAACTTTGAACCAGATAGGAATCTGGCTCTATTGGTTGTCTACCAAAGCAGCTTGGCCAAAAAGGTTCATCTCTTCCTTCCCTGTCTCCAGACCAACTCTAATAGCAATCAATGAAGACCCAGACAACAATAGCTAATTCTATTTCCCTGGACCGGTGTGCCCATCAGGGCTCAAGTCCCTGTTCCAGGCTGATAGTGCCCTGCAACACGTCTGGAGAAGTGAGGGATTTAGCTTGGTCCTCCACCACCACTCTAATAGACACAGATAACAGGATTGGTGGGGGAGGTGTGTATATGTGAGGGGGGGCAGAGCAAGGTAAGGACCGGCTCACCTGCCTGCGTGCCCAAACCAACGTCCAGTTAGCAGCTGTGGTAGAGGCTTCCCATCTCCCCCTCTCCCCCCAAAAAACGAAAAACCTTAATCAAAAGGGTTCAGCTCCCACTCTGCTGTCCTCAAGGAGATTTCAGAGACTTAGGGCAAGGAGGGAAGAGGGAATGGAAGGGAGGGAGGGAGTGGGGGGGGTGACCAAGCGGGAGAGCAACATCTGTGCAGTGCAGAGTCTGCTTCGGTTCACTTACCTGAGGTTGTTCCCCTTCCGTGGTTCCCTGGGTGCAAAATGGCGTGCGCACCCCAATCGTTGGAGAAGTGAGAGATGGGTATAAGACGACAGGCGGCAACCTCCACTGGCGGTGGACAGCTGGGAGCCCGTGGGGGCAGAGGTTTGAGGAGAAAGGGATCAAAGATTAGGCTTAAAAAGAGGACAGATTCTGAGAGAAGTATTATAGTACAAGATCGCTCTCCGTCTGATTGTATATTTTCACTATCGCCCTGACTCTTACCTCCCTCTCTCTTGCTCTCTCTCACCTGCACCCTCTTTAATTCCCTCTCTCTCTGTCTTTTCTCCCTTCCCGGCTCTTTCGTTGGCCTTTCAGCCACGTGAGCCAGTTATACCTGCTGTCCAGACCATTCACAGTCAATACTATAAAGGCCAGAGTGAGGCCTAAGTGCACATGCACAACAATCTCTTACATGCACTGGGACAACAGAGTAAACAATGCAAAAATCGGAGACACACCAGCCCTCAGGCTCTGCATCTCACACACATGCGTCTGTGAAGTGTGTGTGTGTGTGTGTGTGTGTGTGTGTGTGTGTGTGTGTGTGTGTGTGTGTGTGTGTGTGTGTGTGTGTGTGTGTGTGTGTGTGTGTGTGTGTGTGTGTGTGTGTGTGTGTGTGTGTGTGTGTGTGTGTGTGTGTTTTCACATGTCATGTTCAGCAGTGTGAAAGCAGATATCCTTGCGTCTACAGCACCATTCTGGATCCCTGGTGAGACGACGCCTGATGGCAGATGCTGCAGTCTGCTGGCAACTGATTACCCCAACACACCAACCAACCAAACAATTACCTCCAACTACACCCATAGACACCACCACACCTGAACATGCACGCAAACGCACTGCATATTCAACATGCACAGTGCACACTTATAAGTACTACTACTGCACGTGCACATGCACGCACATGTGCACACCAAAAAACATGTGCATGTCCAAACAAACAAAAAACACATGCACGCGTACAAACACACGAACACACAAAAACAATATACCACCCCCGCCACTGAACACCAGATTGCATCCAGATTAACCAAACTATTCACCAAACAAAGCATGGAAAATTGGAGGAATTTCTGTCCTACCTCACCATAAACTGAAACAAACACGGGCAAATTCATCTTCACTCAAGCCATTTTTCCACAAGATGGGATGGCAGTAAAGCAAACAAACAAACCAAAAACCAGGAAGAAAAAAAAAGAAAACCTCAATAGCGTAACCAAACAGATTTCCATTCCTAATGCATTGGGCATGGTGAAGTGATGCTGTGTTACTGGGGTAGTGAACGGCGAGATGGGCGGTTGTTATGCGTTTGTTGTACAGTGAGCCGAGCCTCCGTGGCAGCCCGGCCCAGACTGGCGGTGCACAATGAGCTGGACGTCAGCCAAAATGTCTCCTCTCCAAAACATCACACGTTTCAGACGGCCCTTTCAACTCGCATGGGGTGGAGGGACAGGCCCAACGCATGGAAAGAAAAGGGAAGAGATAATTAAATTTCCTGCGAGGACGAAAATGAAGGTGTAACTTTTGCACAAAATCGGGAGAGAATTCTCCATAAAAGTATGAATAGCTATCCGAGCCGGAAAAAATAAATAAATAAAGATAAATCAAATGAAATTTTGAGGTTTTTCTTGGCAGTTCAATATTCCGTTCCTCCTCCAAATCGCCCTACACAGTAAAATCCTCAGTGTTCATTTATCCGTTGGTAAATTAACACTGGGGATTTTACAGTGCAAACTAAGGCGAGAGAATTCATAAAATATGTAATTTAGCGCTGACCTTTTGTCAAGAGTTCAGCAGGTCCCCATCTGTGTGAGGATGGGAGCGGAGCAGAGAGAGAGAGACGAGAGGAGAAGAAGAATGATGACCCCTCTAACAGCTTGCCTGCGACTACCTGCTGATCCAAAAACACTGGCCAGACATGAAGCCCCTGCATAGTCAAAGGATCAAACAGGGCCACAGAATACTGCTTATTCCAGAGAAACAGAGAGAGGGGGGCCGGGGGTCGTGGGCTCCATTGGTACGTTTTGTGCTGGTTTGGCCACCAGGGAAAGGGCAGGCGGGGGAAGAGAAGGGGGGAATGAGAAAGAGAGAGAGAGATGGAGACAGAAAAGAGGATACAAATGGAACCAAATGGACCCGTAAGGGTCCATTTGGTTCCATTTATACCCTCTCGGAGTTAAATGAACACTGGGGATTTTACTGTGTATACCGTGGTTTGGAGAAATTAAAACAAGGGAATGATAACGGACTAATGCCTCCATTAGTGGTAACCTGCACCTCGGCCGCCGTGGAAGGAAGCGAGCTACAATAACAGTGCTGTTTGAAGCCTAATCCCCCCTTTTACATTCTTAATTAGGAAACAACACGCCGTAAGCCCCTTTTGTTGTGCCGATCCGCACATACTAAACAGCTATTGTGAGCATGTGACGGCAGATCTGAGGGGACTGCCGTCTCTGTGGTCTGCTTTATGGCTAGAGTGCTGGGGGGAAAGAAAAACGGCTATTAGGGGTGGGAGAAAAAAATCAATACACTTACGAATCACAATTCTTATCCTATTGTACTATTCTTATTCGATTCACAACTTCCAATACAAAAAAATAAAAACAAACAAATGTTTTTTCCATAGTTTCAATTTTGTAAATTTTCAAATTGACAGCAAGCCTATAAGCCTACCTATTTTATTTATGTAACAGAATATTTTTTATTATAATTTGTATTACTTGAACTTATTCTCTGTCACTGAGAATTGAGCAATACTAAAAAGTTTTCTTTTGTGCCAGCATGAATAAATGTTACCTCTTTCTTGAGAGACCCCCTCCTGTCTTTCTTAGGTTTGCTTCGCGTGTTTACATTATTGCAATCAGATACAACCTTTTGAAATCTAAAAACGACATAATCTTAATCACACTTCAGTCTGCTTTCATGCCACAATATGCTACGCCTACGTCGCCTTTCTTAGCACATCCTATACTGTATGTACTGCATCGAGAGTCGATTTTTAATAGGGAATCGTTTTGAATCAAGAATACATTTTCAATCAAATCGTGACCCCAAGAATCAAAATCAAATCAAATCCCTAGCGGTAATAGCAATAAAACAACCCATCAACCACTCTCTTATGTATTATGTATTATTTACACACTTTCCTCTCCCTGGTTTCTGAGATGATTCTGCACTTAGAGAACCATCACGTTATTTTTTGGAAATACCAGTGTTATCTGACCATAATGGTAAAAGAGGACAAAGTACAGCAGAGTATATGACACATTTTCTTAATTTGCTTCCTAGAATATGGGCTTAGAACATCTGAATAACATATAAATCTGTGACAATGTTTATTTTATAGTGTACTATGCAAGTGGAAATCAATACATGTATAAAACTAGGGTAAGCTAGATATCTTCCCAATTATTGGGAAACAATTATTGTACTACTGTCAATAATTCATTTTGTGCAGCTAATTTGGGGCGGAAAACTTGTATTTACAAAATGGTTACTTTTCAGGAAATTGAAAAAAGAACCAGTATTCCAAAGGATCCAATGTAGTTATTATTTAGTCACAAGCTCTTTTTAATACTATTCATTGTTTAAATATTTGTAAAACCCACAGACAGACTTAACCACTATGACTTTCACTTTCAAAACGTATCAAAGATAGCGAAAATAGCAGATCTACAATCTTACAACGCATCACGTCATGACAGACATATTGTCCTACTGTGTTACTTTTGTGCGACACTCCTGTACGACAAAATGGGGCATTCATTAGAAAATAAAAATAAAACAGAAAAAGTTGAAATATGGAGATACAAGGTTTCTGCAAGACAGCCACGATAAATGGAGTGATCTTAGCTCACATCACATTAATGCCTCTGTCCCCATTTGGAGCGAGACATTGATTATTTATCATTCATAACGTGGATGTATCCTTGCACAGACACTCATCACACACACACACGTCCTAGCCTGATCTTCTCTGATTAGAGCCCCACTATCTCACACACACACACACACACACACACACACACACACACACACACACACACACACACACACACACACACACACACACACACACACACACACACACACACACACACACACACACACACACACACACACACACACCTCGCAAGCAGCTGGGGAGTAGGGTTGTGGATGGCGTGAAATGCCCAGAAATAGCTCCTTAGGGATTGCTTTCCCTCACTTTATTTGTTTATTACTGCATGGAGAGCAACTGGGCCAGTGGTGACACAACAAACAGGATATGGTCCTGAGTGGTTCCTGTGGTCCAGTTTGTGATGCCTCACGACCTGGACCCTCGACACAGTAAAATTGATAGTGGTTATTTAACTCCGAGAGCGTACAAGTGTAACCAAATGGACCCATAAGGGTACGCTCTCTGAGTTACAAATGGATAAATTCACACTGAGGATTCTACTGTGTTAAGACTGCCTCTCAAATCATGCAACTATAGAACGCAAATGATTTACAACATCCAGAGGGAGTTTACCGTTTTACAAGGTAGATTTATTTGATGTGAAATGTCACTCTGGTGACATTGATCGATTAGAAAAAGAGAATTGCCACTGAGAGTGTAGTTGTGTTTTAATGTGTGAATATTGGCTCTAGGCCAGTTCTATGATTGACAGGGACTGGCAGTCTGGCACATGGAAGATGGGAACAAACTTTGTCATTTTGTCTCCTACGGTTTTAGAGGGCCCATTCATATAATGACAATAAGGTTTATTGTACATAGAAGTTCTACTGTGGGTAGAGTATTATACTGATATGAGGTGGTGGGCCAGTTTCCTCTATGTGTGGAATAGATAATGAAAAGAGAGAGTGCATATGCCTCCGAACCAGTGGAACTGTATCTGAAACTCAATTCAGGATGTGTTTATCTCCTTCTAAATACAGAATGTGGAGATGAGTTTAATCAAAATATACAGTACGTGAAGATTAATTTATTCCAAATATACAGCACGCTTATATGAGTTCATGCTAAATATACAGTATGTGGAGATGGGTTTATTCTACATGTACAGTATATGGAGATGAGTTTGGACATTCTTAAGCTACAGCAAGTGTCCACCTCTAAATCTCACAGGTCTGTGCAAGTCTCTACCAGTTGATTTTCATACTGTACTAACGTTAGTGGAATCCAATGGTTTCCTCAAAAATCACATAAATTATGGTATGGTTAAAAGGTTGGCAATAATGTCAAGTATACTGTAGTCAGTGGCCTACACATGTCTGATCATCGGTATGGTCCTTCAAACTGTAAAAGTACCAGAAGTGCTGGAAAAAGAAGTAAGCCTATACACAATGATTATGATGATAATCCTAAATGTCAGTAAATTAGGCTCCTATTTATGCCCCAAATATATCAAATCTACAGCATGGCATGACTGAAACCCCACCTCGCTAAGAGCGCTGAATTGCAAATTATTTAAAACATGGTAATTAAGCACAGTAGAATAAAATTGTCTGTCATAATAAGACCATTAGCAGATGCAAAAAAAGACAGTCTCCAAAATTAGATTTTTTTTGAACGTCCGTTCAGTGCTGTTTGTTCATGTTTTAATTTCCAGCTAATTTCCAGCTAACCAGTAAAATGATATTCAATTAGTTAATTAAGTGTGATCCAGCTGTGTGGCACCTCTCTCCACACCGGGGGCTGTCTCCCCATGAGCTGCTGGTCTAAGCCTCTCTGCACTAATTATCGCACTGACATTAGGGTACCTGGCTGCTTCCATTACCTTCAGCATAGCACTGTTATGGGCCACTACCACAGTACACACAACTATACTACACACCGTCTAATGACAAGACACTGACACAGGACCTGCATTAACAATGATTCATAATTTGCGCTACAATGCTTACTTACAGGGGCGTCATGCCACAGTTCAGGGGGTCCTCTGACAGACAATGTGGTCAGACATGGGGGATCTGAAATAACATGACTGTCTTCTCTGTCAGTCTGAAAGCCTGAAGAAAAAAAAATACCATTACATCCTATGAAATGCCTTACATAATACTAGTAATTAACTAACTATCCTCATAAGCTTCACACATTTCATGAACATCATCATCATCATCATGACCACCATCACGACAAGACTACGATTGGTCTGAAATAGTCATATGAAAGAGGGAACATTTTCAATTACATCTGCATTTCCATTAAGACCTAAGTCCAACCTCTTGCATGGCCAGCATCCTGACTTGGAGTGGGGATGGAGCTAGGGCTTTCCGTTTTAGTTTTTTAAGGCAGAAGATCAAGGGAATTAAATATTTTGGACACAACTATAGGCTGTGATATTGGAGGTAAATATATATATATATATATATATATATATAAATATGACACAATATTAAACAGGGCGCTTTTATATATCGCGTTGGGACAACAGCTGTTCAGGAGGCGGAGAACCACACCTTTACTCCACCCTACACACCAATCTTGGGTGCTACTTATACCTGCCCAAGCCACCCATGAAGGCTTTTTGCACAGCTGAACGCTATTGCCAGGAACCAAACCATCCTTGCATCCCTCCGCAACATGATTATACAAGGTAATGACATCGACCTTGCTTCCCTCCTCCGCCCCTCCATTTTCACCGTTTCAGAGTTCTGTCTGGCTTTCTCCATCAACGGAGACGTCATCTGCTCCATATTCCCCTCCCGGTGCCAAGAGCTGGATTACTACCTGGCGGTGGTGCTCGGCCCGAAGCGGACTGCCAGGCCAAGCAACAATAAACCTGGCTAGCTACTGGCGCAATCTCTAGCTATACTGCCGCATCTTTGCAGGCAGGGTAGCCGTTTCCTGCGGCATCTGCGGCAACCCCGCCCACCCTGCGAAAAGTATAGAGGCTTCTGGATGGTTTGGGCAGGGTATAAGTAGCGCCCTAGATTGGTGTGTAGGGTGGAGTAAAGGTGTGGTTCTCCGCATCCTGAGCTAAAAAAAAAGGTTGAGAACAACTGATCTATTCCTATCCCACGGTTACCCTTATGCCATTCTCTTACTTTATCCAACCTTTCAGGGTGTGTTTAACAGACAATAACTGCGTGATTACATGTAAAGGGTACCCTATACCTAAACAGAAAATGTTTAACAGAAGGCTGAGACACACACACAGGCCTGTATTTGACACAAAGGACTGTAGGTCTGAACAAAAACAGAACTATCTCTCTCTGATCATGGTGGAAGGGAGCAGAGGTCTGATTGCAAGTGCACAGCTGTATTTATTGTAGATGATTGGTGGACTGATGATTAGAGGACCAATGGGATGGTGAGGAGGAGTTGAGGGATCATTGGACCTGGAAGACAGTAGCCTGGGCAGCATTCCTTTTCGGGTATATGATCCGGTCGGGAGCGGAAGTAAAAAAAAAAAAAGTGGCCGGATGGGCAGAACCGGAAAGACGTCTCACCCCAAAATAGGTCCGTCCTAATAAAATCCTTGATGCGGCATAGTTTAGCTTATTTTTTAAAATGTAAATGTGCGTGCACAATCCGGAGACTATTTAGCGTCTGTGTTATCCCACGGGGAAATTCTATTCCATTTAAATAGGGATTGGGGAACCAAAACAAAGCGGCACCACAAAACCGGATGGGCAGAATCCGGAAAGAGGATTCTTTTTTTTTTTTTTTCAGTAGGCGTGGCCTAGACCGGATCATATGGGTCTTTAGTAACGCAGACCAGGCTTTCCTCCGAGGTGGAAAGACTGGTGATGCGAGGTTAGGAAGACAGAGAGGGAGACAACAGAGGGTTGCTCAAAGCATACAGGTAACATATGCATACATCCTGAACGATGACTGCTCATCAGCAATGATGAGCTGAGATGGTAACATGAGCTTTGTGTACTTAGTGTTGCTGACCCATGATGGTTGCTGTGCTGAGCTTTGCTTGGCGTGCGCTGAGCTGTGAATTATCTTTTGTCTACTTTTGTGCAGACTGTGATTGATGTAGCAGCGTCAGCTCAGCTGAGTTGTTTGCTATGATGGTCTACTTTTATGGGGACTGTGGTTGGTGCAGATCAGGAGTATCAACTGAGCTGTGTAGTTCCCTGTGATTGGTCTACTTTTGTAGGGACACACATACATACAGGGGACATACCAACCAAGCACAAAAGCAGACTGGAAAAAACAAAGCCAACTTGCATTGTATTTAATGGCCAGCAGGGGATGACTCCACTGGTTGCAAAAAACAGCTCGATTCTATGCAAGTCATTGGGTTGTCTCTCAAGACTGTTGACTCACACAATATTCAAGCGCGCGAAAATCCACAGAAAATAATGTATGTTTCACCTTTGCAGTCACGTAAATAAGTCCTACTGTAAATCTAATTAATTGAAGGGTATTGAGCTTGCTGTTGGAAGAAATGGAAATACAAAAAATATATTTTAAAGCTATTTTAAAATATATTTTCATGAATGGTAATGACAAACAGATAATATTATTGTATGACTGTACCTTTTGAAAACTGTTAATAAAGTATTAAATCAATCAATTGTCTTGCTTGAAAGACTGGCTAATGACAATTAAATGACCCAGCTTCTCACTTGATTTATTACTTAAGTAAACATTTTCCTAAAGAGTTTATGATTACAATTGCTAGTTTCTTCTTCAAAACAACATTGTGTTCATTGTTATTTAGCCTAGTAAATTATGGTAAATTATAATCTATAAAATTGCTATGACTACATTTTACGGGTAAAGTAACCTTGAGCGCAAGAATGAGGACACAAGAAAGACCAGCTGACATGGACTGCTGATGTTTTATTAAAAATAAATATAATAAATATATAATTTTCCTTGTCATGTGTATTAATAGCTCCATAATTAGACCACGCCATATCATGAAGCAAAAACAATCATAGGAACAATCAGACAATGATGATGTTTGCTTATACAGATACAAAGAGAGGCCATAGATAACCACAAAGACACATCCTGCACAGTGTAACAATATGTCCTATAAAACAACACAAGCACAGAAATACACCCACAAACTTCTCCACCTGTCCTCCTGCTCTGTAAACACATTTTACGGAGACACACAAGAGGAGTCCGGATATAAAAGCACTTCACTGGTTCCTTTTCAATTTGACCCTGAGGATTTGGGTTTTTTTTGTACTAACGGTGTGTCTTGTATGTGACAGGGGACTGGACCGCCTAATTATAAATACTTCAGAGACAGGGGGTCCAAAACAGTATACATACTACATAGCCTAGTGTCCGGCCCGCCCATGTTTACCTGACAACTGACAGCCCAATCTGATTAAAGGCAGCCGGGAGGAGGGGCCTCCACCGGCCATCCATGGCAGGCCAAAAGTGATCACCATGGCGATGGGTAATTACAGCTGTCAACGCATATTCTATCCCGCTGGCACATGTCTGATTGTGCCCGGCAACAATGATAGACAGGCTAAGCATGCACTCTACCAACAACCAATCACATTATCTCCTCCCCTGCCCCATTTAGCTGACATGAAACATTCACATGGGCACACAATGCTGGGCCACTGCAGCATTTCATACCTTTTTTTTTTATTGTTTCCCCTTCTTTCCTCCATTCTTCCGCCTCTGCTACCTTCTACCCCTTGCTCTCCCCCATCTCTCTACCTCTACCTCTCTACCTCCTCTCCCTCGCTCCCTCTCTCAGGCGGACAGCTCAGAAGTGCAAGTGTTATTACATGAAACTCCCGCTGTAGCATTAATTGAAGGGAGATATGGTGGGACAAACGCCGCGGGGGGTAGAGCATGTCCATTATCACTCCTGCTTTCAACAGGTCTCACGTTTGGAAACTGCAAATTGCAAAAACTTGCAAGGGCAAAATGTTTGACATTATTTGATCTGCAACCATATGGTGTAAGCACTCCTCGTGAAGGGAGCAGGGAGGAGGCACAAACGCAAACACAGGAATAAATAAACAAGAATACAGGGAGTGGAAAGGGAACGATGGCTAGAATGGTGCAAACAAATCAAGGAAATAATTATCTAAAGGGGTGTAATTAACAGGGAATTTGCTTTCCAGAGGGTGATGTCAAGTGCTTGCCTTTTGTCCCATCCTCTTAATTTCTCCTCCCCCATAGCCTCTCCTCTGCCGTGCCCTTGCCTCCTATCCTGTGGCTGACAGTGACGATAGCCATACTGTGGATGCTAAACAGCCCTTTTGTGAAGTGTATGAGGCAGGAGTACAAGTTCACATTGAGAAAAACATAGCCTTCCTGCTAGCATTGTGACGGTTGATTTAAGTTAGCCGTATTAATGAAGTCAAGTGTTAGTGGACAGGTCTGACTCTGGCTCCCATATCTCCTCTTAATTACCTGACTCTGGCTCTGCATGCTTGTCCTTAATCTGACCTAATGTGGCTAATAACTGGACTTGAAAAACCATCAAAACAGCAATTAGCAAACAACAGCCCTGAAAATGCTGAAATTCTTAAATTAATGCGGGAGTGAAAATTCTGTTAATTCTGTTGACATGTAAACAACATCCATGAGTAATTGTCTGTTTTTTTTTGTTTTGTTTTGTTTTGTTTTGTTTTGTTATTTATTTTACCTACATGTCAATAACACATTTGGATTTGTCGTGGCTTTTATGAATTGGCTGAAGAAAGAAAGAAAGAAAGAAAGAAAGAAAGAAAGAAAGAAAGAAAGAAAGAAACGTTCTCATAGAAAAGAAAAAGGATTCCAATAAAGAAAAAAATATCCTTTGTAATTTACAGTAAAATCTGATTCTAACAACAAAGGAAAAATGAATAACATAACATCAAAAGTCACATTTCAACAGATGCCTATCTCTTCCCATATTTTCTGAATAGAACAGCAGCCCTTTGATAAACTGACCAAACGTTTTTTTTCTTTTTTTTAAAGAACTGAAACTTTTTTTTTTTTCGTTTTCTTTTTTTTCTTAGTCTAATATAAATACAACTTCAAGGAGGTCTTGTTTTAAGCCTGTAAATTCCCTGAAAGTGGGTGAAATTAGGGATCTGCCTATTCCGGTTACAGTCCCCGGCGTGGTACTGACGAAAACAGATGAGTGTTTCTCCTCAGGGAGAGGACATGTGGGTATGGAATGAGTTAGAGCTCCCTGTTATTGCAGCTGATCATAAAAGGACAACGTGCATGGGAACATTATAGCGAAAGCAAAAGGGAAGAAAAAACAAAAAGGAAAACAAAATTGGAGAAATGCCTGTACCCATAAAAAAAAAATCTTAATGTAAAATAGTTAAGTGTTACGGTTCAGGAGAACCAGAGCCTTGTTAAGTAAGTCATAAAACAATGGCAATTTGTGGCCTGTAGTATGTTAATGTTTTTTTTCCCCCTGTTTGGGGGGGGGGGGGTATTTTATACCATCTCTTAATATGATGTAAAGGGAAATTATTATTACTTTTAGTATAAGAAAAATATATAAAAGGTCAAATAAGGCAACACATTTTCTGAAAAAATATATACTGAAAAAAAGTAATCCAACAGTGATGAACAATAAAAGACAATGGAAATACCATACACATTGTGTAATTTGTTCTATCTTACACAAAACATAGCTGTTTAACAAAGCTTGGCAGCTCAAACTAAAACAAAACCAAGAAATGAAACATTAACATTTCATCTTCTGAATGCTGTGGCCAAACTAAACTGTGAACATGAAACAAAACCCGGTATCTGTGTGACACCAAATTCTTACTGGGGCTTTGACTGAACTGTGACACCTCCTCCTCCCCCTCCTCTCTCCGGCCAGGCTGGCCCCCGGTGCTGCTTCAATCCACCAATGGGGCGCAGGCACGCAGATTAGCGGGATTCCTGAGAGGAAGTTAAAACAAGAGGAAACATTAAGTTTGAAATAAAACACAGGAAACAGGGTTAACTGCCACTCCTACCATTGGCAGGGCTATTTTTTGCCCAATTATCCTGGTTAACGGGATTAATTACTCTAACTTCTCTTTCTTTTCTTCCCCTTCAAGCAACCGGGCAATAAATCCTGGTCCACGCTACGCAGGCTGAGAGGGCCACCTTAATTAGCATAACAAGTTACCAAAATCATTACGGCCTTAAAGTGCTTACAGAGAAAACAACATCTGAAGCACACAGGATGCAGGCTGGAGTTTAGGAGGGCTGTTTAATTGAATAAAAATGTTTGGGGAGGTGGGAAATGAGGGGGGGGTCGGCAAACATGGGAGGGTAAGGTCACAACGCGAATTGAAGGCCTAACTTCCATAGTCCTGACTATCACACACATTCACAAAGGTACACTTTCTCCCTCACACACACAGGCGCATGTGCGCACGCGCACACACACGTAGTTCCGGCATTCTAAAACTACAGACAAGCGGGTGCCAGCCAACAGATGGGAAATAGCACTGAGCTTTTTTTTATCATGAATGATCAACAAAATGATTCAAATTTGAAAGTACATGACTGATAACATTGCATACACTGCATTTGTTTGTGAAAATGTGCGTACACAATAAAATCCTGAGAGTTCATTCAATTCTGAGAGTGAATGTAACCAAAATGTAACCAAATGAACAGGTCCATTTGGTTAAATTTGTACACCCTCAGTGTTATAATGGATACATTAACACAGAGGACTTGACTGTGTATCTCAATAAAGGTTAGCGATTAGGAGCCTCTGTTTATAGAGGTTGAGCCACTCTTCCATGTGATCACAATCAGAGGTAAAGGTATATTCATAAGACTGCACTAAAAACAAGAGATCATTTATTTTTTGGTGATCGGTCCTGCAGTACACCAGATCCACTGCAGTTAAGGGGCTGGTCTCTCTCACTGCACAACCATCCAATGCCAAAAAAAACAACGCCACCGAGGCTGAGGGCAAAAACAGCAGTTTTCTAGCCAACCAGTTTAGCGTGAGTCCCACCCAATCGTCTGCTTTCACTAACCTGTCCTGACAAGTACCCAGATTAACGTAATCTTATATCAGTGCAGAGGAGCAGAAGAGAGCAGATGGACCCCCTCCCCACCCAACCCCTACACCCCCCTCTGCCCAACACTAGCACACCCACACGTGAGCATGCGCGCAACCGCACGCACGCACACACACACACACACACACACACACACAGACACACACACACACACACACACACACACACACACACACACACACACACACACACACACACACACACACCCCCCCACACACACACACACACACACACACACACACACACACACACACACAACTCTCTCTCTCTCTCTCTCTCACACACACACACACACACACACACACATATAACTCTCTCACACACACGCACACACACACATAACTCTCTCTCACACACACACACACACACACACACAACTCTCTCACACACACACACACACACACACACACACACACACACACACACACACACACACACACACACACACACACAGACACACAGACACAGACACACACACACCTCTCTCACACACACACACACACACACACACACACACACACACACACACACACACACACACACACACACACACACACACACACACACACACACACACACACACACACGCACACGCACACGCACACACACACACGCACACACACACACACACACGCACACGCACACGCGCGGCAAACCCCTCTGCACATACACACGCATCTCAGACTTAGCTGCTGAGTGCTTAGCATGCAAAAACCTGGGCCCCAGCCACAGCAATCAATGTTCTCGCAGCAAATTGCCACAGCTTTGG
The DNA here is from genome assembly GCF_963280865.1 of Gymnoscopelus braueri. Taxonomy (NCBI): domain Eukaryota; kingdom Metazoa; phylum Chordata; class Actinopteri; order Myctophiformes; family Myctophidae; genus Gymnoscopelus; species Gymnoscopelus braueri. The sequence goes on along the minus strand of NC_137618.1, from coordinate 24,762,560 downwards.
ACGATGCTGTTTGGGGAATGTAAGCCTGCAACTTCATATGCTGTGCCTCACCGAATGACCTGCAACCCTGCTGCTCTGCGAGCCTGCAAGCCTGTTCAGTTTAACAGTAAAAAATAAAAAATAAACAGAGACTGAACTTTAATGTCTCAAAATTAACACTTATTTAAAAAAGAAATAAAGCAATTAATTAATATACATATAATTGAATGGCCCCAAAAAGAGACGGCAGACTGGGGAATTGAAATTGTGATTTCTAACACTTGTCATCTGCTGTATGGAAGTGAGCTTGTCTTTTTACAGTTTCTGTGGTAAATCTCAACAACTTTGCTAAAGTGAACAGATGGGCTTGCTAATTAGCAGCGCTCAGGCTGTAAGTTTGTTTATAAAGAGAGAAAGGGTTCCAGACATCTTGACACATTTTATTAACATATCATACCTTAAAGCTATGCCTCCTGATACCCACCAGGCTCTTTAGCTAAATACACACGCACGCCTACGCACGTCCCCACCCGCACCAGCGCACACACATACACACACACACACAGTGCACACACTGTACACACCAGGGAAACAATAAAAGTCATCCTTGCGAAACGAAACACCCTGTATGTATGCTCATGAATATGCACAATTAACCATGTGTGTGTGTGTGTGTGTGTGTGTGTGTGTGTGTGTGTGTGTGTGTGTGTGTGTGTGTGTGTGTGTGTGTGTGTGTGTGTGTGTGTGTGTGTGTGTGTGTGTGTGCTTGTGCGTGTGCATGAGTGGATGTGTGTATACAGTGTGGATGAGTGCAGTGTGCGTGCGTGCGTGCGTGCGCGCGCGCGTGCGTGTGTGTACACAGTGTTGTGTGTGTGTGTGTGTGCGTGTGTGCTCGTGCGTGTGCATGAGTGCGCATGTGTCTCTGTGCACGCGTGCGCACAAGTATGGATTTGTGTTTTCCATAAATGTGCATGCATGTGCACGTGTTCTTTTTGTGTGTGTGCATGTGCTGGATACTGTACATATCATGTGTCCATGTCCTTGCTTTTGAGTGGTGGCATGCTTCTGTCTCCACAGAGTAACACCCACCCCAACCCCCCTACCCCCCCCCCCCCCCCATGGCTTTGGCAGATTTCACTACTGTGTGGCAGGACACAGAGCATAACACTAGATCATAATAATAATAATAATAATAATAATACATACAATTTATATAGCACTTTTCTAAATACTCAAATTCGCTTGTGGTGGGATCAGTGGTTCTTAACCTGCGGCCCGGGGCCCAGCGGTGTGCCGTGAGGATATTGCAGGTGGGCCCCCAAATAATTGGTCATAAACAATAAACATGTCAAAAATAAATGTCATGGTATTTTTTCTTCAAAACCTTGAAAACCTGTTTAGACAGTTCATACTGTCTAAACAGCTTTTAAGCATACTACATTGGTTCCACTGATCCAAGCAAGAACACAATTGATTATAAAAATGCTTTGAAAATGCACGTGGCCCACCCATCTGACCAACAGGGACAGGTGAACGCTGGTACAAAATATTGTACAAAAGTACGCTTTAAAAATATGTGTATTCAAAGATTTGCATAAATGTTCAAGATTTTTCAAAAATAGAGACACAAAGGAGACTCTTTGTGTCTCCTACCGGAACCTCTGCCGGTCATCAAATTATTGGCTTAGGAATGCGACAAAAAAAAAAGAAATCCATGAATTCAAGTCTCCATGGAATCGATAAAAAAAAAGTCATTTTGGGGGTGAACTATCCCTTTAAGCCCTATTCAAAAATAGCAGATCTACAAGGTCACAGTGCCTATACATATAATGACATGCCCAAAAAAGGGATGCCAGGTTTAAAGTGGTTACAATTTGGGACACATAATACTTCATAACAATGTCGTCAAATAAATACCAATATATGGGCCAAAGCATTCTATGGGTCTGGCTCTAGGCTACAGTAGTAGCAGAGTGTGGTTTAGGCCTCCTGCAGAGCCACACTTAGAGCAGGGGCAGAATCACAGCACCCAAACACTAACCTCATGCACTGGGATGAGGAAGAAAATAGGATCAGGGGAAAAGGAAGAGAATGGGAGAGATTGAAAGACAGACAAGAAGTAAGAGAGAGAGAGAGAGAGACAGAGATATTAACCCATTAAGACCTGGGGCCGATTCTACAAATGTCTTCTAAATCCTAACAGTTTTCTGAAAAAACGTATGTTGCTATATCAGTATGTGTATATATATATATACTACACATATGTACATATAGTATATATGTTTTTGGCCGCCGACCCACATCAAAATATGTTGTTCCAGGGACCCCCCCCCCCCCCCCCAGAAGCAAAGATTTTTTGTTTCAAAAAAATATATGTATTCAAAGATTTGCAAAAATGTTCAAGGTTTTTCAAAAATAGTAGATCTACAAGCACATACCGCGGCACTCGGTGCCATGCTATGAGCTTGTATATCTGCTATTTTTGAATAGCCCAAAGTATACAATAATGTGGTTATAGCTAAAAATCGAAAATGGCACAGATGCGTTCCCGGATTGAATGGGTTAAGAGTCTAAAGCCTGGTGATAAAGGTGATATCTTCATTTTCCTTCTCTCCTACACATATACGTGCATTCAGTTATGTACACACATTCACACCCACACACACACACACACACACACATACGAGGGAATAGTGGTTTGGGGTGGGCACATTATTACCATGGTGATCCTGGTTAAGAGGCTTACATTTGGCCCATGCTGATGGTTGCCGGGGGACACTCCCATTGCCATGGTGATGGTTACCGGGAGGACACTCGCATTGCCATGGTGATGATGGCAGGAGCCAGGCATGCCAACCAATGAGCTGATGGATAGATGCCATGCAGGAGGCAAAGGGAGGACGTGACTAGAATGCCCGCTCGTCATGTCTGTAAAGGTGGAGCAGAATCAGACAGCTTTTTCACAAAACCTATCATCACCCCCGAAGTTGGGTTGAACGTATCGATCGCTTGATTGACGTTTTTATTGACAAAAATGCATATGAACATACATCTGTCAAAAGGATAAAACACAAAAAG